>NW_026267307.1:485819-490147 GCF_000697945.3 Frankliniella occidentalis | reverse complement strand
TGATATAATAAATTCTCTACTCTATAATTTAGATCTAAATGACTCTACTAAAATTTGGTCAAATTTTATCTACTGTTTACTATCCCTCGTCAAAAAACAGGTAGAAGAAGGTTATGTATAAGAGTGATAAAAGTAGACATACCTTTGATAGGTATTGTTTAATTTTAGCACCTACACATTAGGGTGATTTCACAAATAAGATGCATGTCGGTGTCCGAGAATTCAACTCATCTGTATTTCTCCCAATCGTCACCGTAGCTAAAACGAACACATTATTACCAAAATATAGCGTGTCTGAGACTTGGCAAGGCAATTTTATTGCTTTCAATCACATTCCATCACCATTAAATATATCTTAAACTTCCCTAGCAGACGGAAAATGCGCTGTCCCCGACGCCGCTTTACTGTCTGTTTTCGTTATCATCGCTCGTACCTTTTTGAACCTGGTAAAAACACCCATGTTTTTCGTTAAACAACTCTATGATACATCGTATTACTACTATATCGAGGTCCCAAATCAGCAATAGAAGAGAAACGAATACTTTAAAAAGTGTCACCAGGTTTGTCAGAATTCGTCTAATCGTTGCAGTTATCTCAAATTTCTCGTAAGGTGCAGCGTGCAGTGTGTAGTCAGTGCTCACCGTCGTATAAGAAAGTAGTAGGAATCTGGTGGTCAAAAGGTGTTAAGGTAGATACAGTGGCCACTCGCATAGCCGCGCCTCTCATTGCTG
Organism: Frankliniella occidentalis; assembly: GCF_000697945.3. Lineage (NCBI taxonomy): Eukaryota > Metazoa > Arthropoda > Insecta > Thysanoptera > Thripidae > Frankliniella > Frankliniella occidentalis. The sequence continues at coordinate 489,416 of NW_026267307.1, read as the reverse complement.
CGCTAAGTTCTACTAGCCTGACCCCACTGCTCACCGCCATACACCGCTAGCGTGGATTGTTTGGTCTCTCTGATTACTGTTCAACAGCTTTGAACCAAAATAACACAGACAGCACTATGGCTTCCTCCCTCGGCAAGCCATTTAGCGGAGATGGGGGTCCCTCGCATAGCCGCGCCGGCCTACAGAGAAGAACCGTGCGGCGCGGCTATGCGAGTGGCCACTGTATAATTTTCTTCGTTTTGAAGTCCGTTAAACTAACCCTACTTCGTGCGTGTCAAAACCACAACTGAACCGATTATCTTAAATTATTTTAAAGTCAGAAAGTAGTTGGTCGTGAAATATGTGTCCGAGAAGAGCTGCTCGGGTTTAGTAAATCCGATATAAAATCTATATTTCTTTAGTTATCTGAGTTAATCGTCAATCGGACACCGTGACAAAGGGGACAAAGTTCGACAATTTTGAATAAAATACTATTAGTCTGCTACTGTATTCGATTGAGATAGTTAAAATAATTTATTAGACAATTTCTGAAATGGTAAATTAACCCTGACTAAGCTTGAAAAACAAAACATTTGTTATTATGCCTTTTGTATGTTAGGTGTGACGGAGGGAACATATATTAAATATTTTAACATAAATACTTATGGTGCGGAGCTTTTTTCAATTAAAATAGTCGTGTTTTAGTATGAGCAAACGTCTCCAATTGTAAGAGAACCTTGCCACATCATTATACTACAAAATATATTCGAGATAAGCCGTTTGGACAGCCACCCTTGCTATTTTGGGTTAATTTCCCAGAAATAGGTGGCTAGGAGCTCGCTAAAGAACGTTTTCTTTCTCCATAGATACCCCTAATGCATTATGGAGAGAAAAACCTCCACTTGCAAACGTTTTCAAAAACGAAAAAAAAGTGACCCAATATGCATCTTATTTGTGAAACCACCCATTAATATTACGATTACGACATTAAAATGCAAAACACAAACTTCAACCTACTATTCCTTTTTTTGCACTGCACAAACTACGATGGCCAAAAGTCATGGGGGTTGGTATTCAAGGATAAAAAAAACTTAATAAGAAAAAGGTTGTAGACTTACCTTCTCGAAAAGACTTGGAGAAATTTACAGCATACATAAAAAGATCTCAAGAGGAGGCTCAAAGAAATCTTGAAGACAATCCTTCAGTTATGACCTACAGATTTCTTTAGGAAATAACTCTTGTGCACATAATAGTTTTTAACAAGAGAAGATCCGGAGAAGCTCATAGGATGAAAGTGAAAGACTTTGAAACAAGAAAACAGTTGTCAACAAGAGACTCCAATCTTAATGGCATTCTTACAGAAGTCGAGTTAAAACTACAGGATACCTTAACATATTTTACTGTTCAATGGAAAGGAATGCACCAGGTTCCTGTAGTTCTAACACCCTTAATGACCAAATCTGTCAACATGTTGCTGGCTAAGAGGGAAGCCCTAAAAATTGAAGAAAGTGAAAGTTTTTTTTTGCTATACCAGGGAGTCCATATAGCACACTTAGAGGCTGGGATGTTATCAAAAAGTCAGCACAGGCTTGTGGTGCAAAGCAACAAAAACTTCTTAATTCCCAGAAGTTAGGAACAGAGTTTGCGACGATGACCACGAGTACCCTATACTTTCTGTCACCCGCCTCAAGCGTAACCACCGCGACGAGGCCGACGGGCCCGCACGTCGGGTCCTCAGCAACACCTGGCACTTTACATTCGAAGGGACTCAGCTCCCCGGACGCATCCGTCTCTTCGGGGTCAGTCGCCCAGTCTCCCCGTACGTCCTACCGGTTCTCCTTTGCCGGTCATGTTTCCAATTTGGCCACCCTGATCGGCTGTGGAAGGGCAAACCGAGCTGCCGTCGCTGCAACGGCGTGGCGCATGAAGAGGGCACTGCGTGCCGTGCCGACGCCCCCCAGTGCGGCCGCTGCCAAGGCGACCACGATACCGCTGACCCAGCCAAGTGCCCGGAGTGGACTCGGCAGATCCCCGGGCCCACTCGCTCTGCCACAACGGGGACCGTTCTAAGCCTCTGGCTGTATACAGAAGGCCTAACGAAAAAAAAAAAAGACAAAGTACTCCAGATGAGCTATGTTAAGTGCGGGCAGTGTGGGACTAGGATGACACTACGAAGACTCCCTCTTCACTTGGCCAACACTTGCCCGGCCAAACGAATTAAGATGAATATGCCTCCAAGCCAAATGGAGAAAGCTGCTGAGCCAAAACCGGAAGGCATGGATACGCTGCTGTGGGAGGTAGTTCTCTCATCCATGATTGATGGTGATGTGAAAAATACTGTTTTAGGAGACAAATACATAATAAAAATTGGTAATGATGCCTTGCCAAAATTAGTGTCAGGTACCTACAGAAAGACAGAAGTATCCAGCCAACTAAGACTCCTCGGAGGACTTTTGAATCAGTTCCGTGACACCTACCCAGAAGTCCCGGCTGAAAACCTTGAACCTTCAAGAGTTAATGGATGCCAACCAAGGTAATAATCACGCAGCACTCTCTCACTAGTTTTTCAATGCCAACTATAAATGTAGAATAAAAAATTGTTTTTGTTTTTTTTGCAGCTGGGCCATCTGGAAGTTCAAAGAATGATTCACCATCAAAATCTGGAGGTACTTCCGAGACTAATAAATTTCATAATGCTCAAAATAGACCTTTTATCCAAAGCGGTTATTCATACAGTCGCCCAAATATCGCTTTTTATGTCCAGCAACAACCTCTTCACCATGATCAATATTTAAAATTTGGGCCACGGTGTTTGTTGCGGAGTAGTCACAAAAATCAACTACCATGGCTAGAATTTTGAATTTTGATCACAATAAAGAGTTTGCCACAGGAAACTATTAGCGTTTGGCGTTGCCACATCGTTTGGATAAAAGGTCTATAGTTTATACAACAGAATTTCTAAAACAAGTTTCATATTTACCACAAAATTAATTTTGTTTGCCTTCTCCCTTAGGTGCAGTCAAGTCCAGAAAGATGACAAAGTCAGAGGCATCTGACCCAGATTATGAATCTTCTGAATCTTCTGATGACACCATCGCTCTTGGAAAGAGAAGGAACATGACGAGGAGGAAACCATGGACAGCTGAAGAAATGAAAGGAGGCCTTTCTATATTCAGAGAGTAAATTGAGGGGCTCTCTAAGCCCACTAAAAAAGATATTGAAAAGAAAAAAATAGAATCAAAGCTTTTAGGTCAAAGGAATTATGAGAGCCTTCGCCAATTCATTAGGAATAAGAAGAAAGTGGCAGCCAAAAATAAATGATTTTCTTGTGCTTTTTTGCAATATTTTGAATTTTAAATTTTTGGCTGAGCGATTAGCGAAGCCTATTACCCCGTCTGGTCGGAAAAAACTTTTTCTGTCTGTCTGTCTGTGTGTCTGTCTGTCTGTCTATGTATCTGTCCGCACGAAAACTCGAAAACGAATTGAGCAAGCGACCTGGGATTTTCAGGGTCGTTTTGTATCATAAAAAGACAGATCGAGTTCGAAGATGAGCATTCTAGCTCAAAAATTGGATTTTTTAAAAATCAAAAACAAAAGGTCCCAAAAATGACGTTTTTT
>NW_026267307.1:485157-485769 GCF_000697945.3 Frankliniella occidentalis | reverse complement strand
ATTTACCTTTCTTTGTTACGAAACAGCAGTCAGACTGTAACAGGGCAATATATTTACAGTAGAAAACATCTGTGCCCATCAAGATTAATGCTGATTTCACTGGAAATTGTATATTTTTTGATCGGTGAATCCTCTGCGACGTCTGCGAGTTTAGGTGCAACATAACCTCCTAACCTCTCCCAGCGCACCGACTACTTCTCGAAGAATACTTGTTTATCTATTCCTCTGGATTGAAACAATACGTTGAAAAGGTGTGTCTGAAGTAGAATTTAGATCCAGTACGCACCCCTCATGCCATTTCGTCGGCGACAAAAGAAAACAACAAGTTTGACGCGTTTTTAGGCTACGGCCTAAAAAAAATCTGAAAGTTTATGAAATTTGGCTCGGGATAGGCTGCGTCCCCGGGAGCACGTAAAAGTGTAAACATTTATAAAATGTTTACAAACATGAGCTGGGGTTAGGGGCCGATCGGTAGGCTCGGCTTTATAATCGTTATTTTTAGTTTAGGAGGTGCCGGTTCGACAACAAATACCTATAAAGAACTTCGCCAATGTGTCTCTTACCTTTTTATCGAAGGTCTGATGTGGGTCGGGCATTATTTTGTCTGAAATA
>NW_026267307.1:483659-484806 GCF_000697945.3 Frankliniella occidentalis | reverse complement strand
CGAGGGGGACTCAACTCCGGCAGCAATTCGTAAAATCTTGAGAAATCACAGACAATCCGCGCAATCTCACACAATCTCGTGAAAATCCAGGCAACCCAGCAAAAAAAAAATCCTGGCAATCCGTTGCAATCCAAAGCAATTTTTACAGCGTAATAGGGATTCTTCACTAATCTTAACTATGGTTGATATAAAGTGTTCAGAACAAATATAGTAGTTGATATAATAAATTCTCTACTCTATAATTTAGATCTAAATCTGAGCGGTGGTTTGAACGGCCGGTTCGCGCCGTCCGGGCAGCGACTTCCGGGGCTCGCGCATAGGCCGCGCTCTCAGCACTGCGTTGCGACCCCCTGGTCAGTTCGACCCCCACGATCTCAAGTCCGAAGTGGTCGGGGAGAGGGAGGGGGATGAGCCGGTAGAGGAGGTCGCGCCGGACGAAGACAGCGGACCCATGGCCCTCGGATTGACGGTGTTAAATGACATCGTAGTCGCCTAGACGCGACTGGTTGGAGTGGCGCGCTTCTTGCACGAAAGCGACCGAAACGTCGTTGTCCTCCAGGAGATGTTGCAGCTCAGGCTGACGGTGCGTCAGGGACCGAGCGTTCCAGTGCAGGAAAAAAAGCGCGAGCTGGAGTCGCCCCCCGCCCCGCAACGCCCCTCTAGGCTGTCGAGGACCCGGCGCAGTGGGCCAACAACCCGGCAAGGACGCAGCCCTCGCTGAGGGGCCCCTCCGTCGAGCGAAGGCCCGGGAGGAGCGAGATAATGAGCTGGAGAAGGAGTTCGAGGATACGCTTGCTCCTGTCGTCCATGCTCAAGAGGTCTGGAAGGGCGGCGATAGCGCCCAGTGCCGACTAGACCGTGGCTGGCGCAGCGGGTGTGGCAGGTGTCTCCGGGGGACGGGGGCGGCGCGGCGGAGCTGGAGTGGGGCGCACGACGCACTGAGAAAAAAAATCTGTCTCAGCACTATACGCTTAGTCCCCAGATCGACGTTTTTTCGTTGCACTATACGTCTAGCGCTGGGAGCTAAACGTAGCATCCCAGGCAAAGAAAACTTATAGCACAGCACTAAAACTCAATGGCAGGTCACTATCTCATTTTGAGCTGGGACAAAAGTCGGGAGCATTAGACGTACGTTTAGTGCCCGGAC
>NW_026267307.1:474550-476000 GCF_000697945.3 Frankliniella occidentalis | reverse complement strand
TCTGTCTGTCTGTCTGTGTGTCTGTGTGTCTGTCTGTGTATCTGTCCGCACGAAAACTTGAAAACGAATTGAGCGAGCGAACTGGGATTTTCAGGGTCGTTTTGTATCATAAAAAGACAGATCGAGTTCGAAGATGAGCATTCTTGCTCAAAAATGACATAGTAACAGCATTTGCCGGGGACTAATTACTCTAAATTTAGGGACAGGAAACTACTTCTGTCCGATAAAGGTTATCATTGAAAGTTCGAATTTTGACAGATTATGGAAAAATCAACGTTTTAGTGACACTAGATAATCTAGGGGCCCTTCAGCTAAAAAGAGGGTGTGGTACGACCCCGTGTGGTTTAAGTATTACTCTCCTGTGACATGGAGCGTTTTTTCCTACGGGATCTACTCTCACGAGTTGCTACTTAGGAGCCCATAAAAGATATTTGAAAACAGAAATTATTTTGCAGCCTGAGGTTTTTAATTTTTTTTAAAGTCAATTTTTGAGCTAGAATGCTCATCTTCGAACTCGATCTGTCTTTTTATGATACTGTTGTGAAGTGAGCTTTGTTTGTAATCGACAATCGTTGCAAACACTGAGTACTACAGCAGACGACAGAGCCGCCCCCCACCACGCAGAGCCCACGGCACGGCCTGCGTGAGCGCGACCGCCTCCGCGAGGTGCCGCGCCCTAGCGGCGGGCACCCGCATCACGCTACCCCCTCCAACGCTAGGACCCTGGCGGGAGGCTCGAGCGGGCGACGCGCGGCCCGCGCAGCGCCCGGACCGACACTTCTGTTTGGGACGAGCTTGGAGTACAGTCGCCTCACTATAAGGAGTAACCTGGCGGAGCGATAGCTGTACGCAAAAATTCTTATTAAAGTATCTAAACGTAACTGTCTTTTAACAGGAATCATCCAGTGCTAAACGATAAAGTTTGGTCCATTATTTAGTATTTAGTTTTCAGCCGTGCGATAGTTAGACTAGAAGTTACCTCATCACGATGGTAGGGACTATTTTCTTAACGCGCAATGTTCAAGTTACTTCTTATAGTGAGGCGACTGTAGGACGTGCTCTCTCAGACTCTCACCTTGCTACCGTGCATTGTTGCTGCCGCGCCGCGCTACCGTGACTGCCTTGTACCAAGGACACAATAAAATACTTGTGCCGGAAACCTCTGCCTTCCCTTTAACCAACCTTGCCTCCAAGTGCAACCGCGAGCCCCTGGCCCGGTTCACAACAATACAAAACGACCCTGAAATTTTCAGATCGCTGTCTTAATTCTTTCTCGAGTTATCGTGCGGACAGACAGACAGAATGAAACTGTTCCGGTCAGTGGAGTAATGGGCTTCGCAAATCGCTCAGCCAATAAAGCACTCCGGTAAAGCTGAATTGCAGAAGAATGCGGGGAAGAAGAAAACGGAAATCGCTATGCTTTAACATGGTGACTTCTGTTTTCTTGTTC
>NW_026267307.1:474071-474500 GCF_000697945.3 Frankliniella occidentalis | reverse complement strand
AGTTACACCCTAGTAACCCATAAAAAAATATTTGATAAAAAAACATTTTGCGACCTGTAGTTTTTGATTTTTTTAAAAGCCAAATTTTGGAGCTAGAATGCCCATTTCTGAACTCGATCTGTCTTTTTATGGTACAAAACGACCCTTAAATTTCCAGATCGCTATCTCAATGCCTTCTCGAGTTATCGTGCGGACAGACAGACAAACAAACAAACAAACAGAATGAAACTTTTCGGGTCAGTGGAGTTATGGGCTTCGCTTATCGCTCAGCCAAAAACTTCGCTGGTCTGCTGAAAGATTAACATTTCCATATGCGGTAACTAGGGCAATTGGTTGCCTCAAACTCATGAAGCCCCCATCCCCTATGACTAGCTATATGTACGCCAGACCACGTCTCGCGTAACAGGCTTCGCGATATATCACGAAACA
>NW_026267307.1:470712-472882 GCF_000697945.3 Frankliniella occidentalis | reverse complement strand
TTCTCGAGTTATCGTGCGGACAGACAGACAGACAAACAAACAGACAAACAAACAGACAAACAAACAGACAAACAAACAGACAAACAGAATGAAACTTTTCCGGTCAGTGGAGTTATGGGCTTCGCTAATCGCTCAGCCAATAAACAAGGTAGATGTACATCAGACCACGTCTCGCGTAACAGGCTTCGCGATATCTCACGAACACTGTTACGCTGTGACGCGCCTGGCATACATCTACCTAGGCCTGCGGCGCTGACACCCAAGTCGGGTTGTGCAAAAGTGTACACAAAGATACGGGCCTCCGGCCCGTCAACGGCCCGTCACTTTGGCTAAGCAAGCAGGGTTGTACATTTCATTCGCTTATTATCGTCAAAAACACCCTCTAGCGCCTCAAAGGTTTGAGCTAGAGCAAAACAGAGAAAACTTTCGCCCGAAGGGTTCTACTTTCATGAGTAACCCCTGAGGAGACTGTACTAGCTATATGTACGCCAGACCACGTCTCGCGTAACAGGCTTCGCGATATCTCACGAAAGTGTTACGCTGCGATGCGCCTGGCGCACAAATAGCTAGGCCTGCGGCGCTGACAACCGAGACGAGTTAAGGAAAGGGTATTGGGGAACAGGGCCTTCCGGGGCCAAAATTTGACATACTCGAACCATTTGGCGGGGCCTTTTTACTATTAAATTAGGGACATATGAAACTTCTGCTGTTCGGTAACGGTTATCATTAAAAGGTTGAATTTTGACAGATTATGTAAAAATCAACGTTTTAGAGATACTAGGTAATCTAGGGACCCTTAAGCCCAAAAGAGGGTGTAGTGCGACCTGTGGTTTAAGTATTACTCCCTTCACAATTCTGTGACATGCAGCCTTTTTACGATTTAATGGACCATTTTGTCTTTTTCACGTTTTTTTCGCCAAGAAATGCCCCATAGCGCCGAAACAGTACAAGATAGAGCAAAACGGACGAAATTTTCGCCCACAGGGCTATACTTTGACGAGTTACCCCTTAGGAACCCATAAAAAAATATTTGATAAAAAAACATTTTGCGACCTGTAGTTTTTGATTTTTTTAAAAGCCAAATTTTGGAGCTAGAATGCCCATTTCTGAACTCGATCTGTCTTTTTATGATACAAAACGACCCTGAAAATCCCAGGTCGCTAGCTCAATTCGTTCTCGAGTTATCGTGCGGACAGACAGACAAACAAACAAACAAACAGAATGAAACTTTTCGGGTCAGTGGAGTAATGGGCTTCGCTAATCGCTCAGCCAAAAAAAAAATATTTTTAAAAACCACTATTTGGGGCACCTGTGGTTTTTGATTTTTTTTAAATCCAATTTTTGAGCTGGAATGCTCTTCTTCGAACTCGATCTGCCTTTCATGACACAAAACGACCCTGAAAATCCCAGGTCGCTAGCTCAATTCGTCCTCGAGTTATCGTGCGCACAGACAAACAGACAGACAGACGCGAAACTTTTTGATCATCACTGGAGTAATAGGCTTCGCTATTCGCTCAGCCAACCAGATGCGATACCGTTCTGTCTGTCTGTGTATCCGTCCGCACGAAAACTCGAAAACGAATTGAGCGAGCGACCTGGGATTTGCAGTGGCGTTTTATCATCATCAAAATACTATACAACCCCCCTCCCACTCACTGACTGACTCACTGACTCATTGATATAAGTGTTTGGCCTCGACCACAACTGCTACAAAAACGTACGATAACTTTTTGGATCCGCGATACCCCATTTGACCCCAGAAAAACCTCCACCTCCATCGTGGGACCTCACTGGGGGCCGTTCAAGGGCCGACTAAATTATGGTTGCGTGGGAGAAAAATATTAAGTCCAAAAAAGTCGCCATTTTTTTATGGTCTCCTAGGGGGTAACTCGTCATTTTGGCGCCTTAGGTGAAAATTTCGTCCGCGGGGCTCTCCGACGCACCGTTTTGGCGCTAGGCCATGCTTTGTAATAAGTTGTCAAACACTGTAACATGGGGTATGGCGGAGGAGGTAAATTGTCATTTTGCGACCCTATGGGCGGAAATTTTGTCAGTTCGCGCCTCCGAAGCACCGTTTTCCCGCCAGGCCCAGTTTTCTGTCGAATTTAATGAAAATTGCTCAGACGCCCCAATCCAACGGCGAAATACGTCACTTGCCCTCAAAATAGCA
>NW_026267307.1:464995-466107 GCF_000697945.3 Frankliniella occidentalis | reverse complement strand
ACAAACAAACAAACCCACAAACAGAATGAAACTTTTTCGGTCAGTGGAGTAATGGGCTTCGCTAATCGCTCAGCCAATCATAAAAAGACAGATCGAGTTCGAAGATGAGCATTCTAGCTCAAAAATTGGATTTTTCAAAAATCGAAACAACAGGTCCCAAAAATGACGTTTTTTTTAAAAAACAAATTATAGTGTCCTAAGAGGTAACTCATCAAAGTAGAGCTCTACGGACGAAAATTTTGTCCGTTTTGCTCTAGCTCAAACCGTTGAGGCGCTAAAGGGTGTTTTTGACGAAAATAAGCGAAAAAATGTAGAACCCTGCATGATTAGTCGAAGTGACGGGCGTTGACGGGCCGGAGGCCCGTATCTTTGTGCACATTTTTGCACTACCTGACTCGGGTGTCAGCGCCGCAGGCCAAGATGTATGCCACGCGCGTCGCAGCCTAACAGTGTTTCGTGAGGTATCGCGAAGCCTGTTACGCGAGACGTGGTCTGGCGTACATCTACCTTGTCAAAAATATATCATATCTGGTAACGCCAAAATATATTTATATAGAAATTCGATACTCGTACGATAGTCTACATTTATTTTTCTGCTACTAGGGTACCTCGCGTCACCGGTCAGCGCGCGGAACGTCCATAGACGATGTGACTCTGAGCGTGGCAACGTCGCAAATCTTTCTGCTAGAACCGCTGGAGACCCACGTAGAGTATACCAAGTGACATAAAACGTCTTTTTGGTCATTCTAGAGAATTTTTATTATTTTTATTTTACTGAAAAACCTTACTTTGAACGCCGTTTAATACACGATGCAACGTTGCCAAATTGACTTTTGCCGCTGGGTCACATCGTCTATTGCGCCATGCAGCAGGTAGTATGCAGACAGAAGTTTTTCGATACGGATCCAAACAACCCTTTAGGGTTGTCACTCTGACAGCACACTCTAGAACGTGACAGAATGCCCCCCCCCCCCTTTCCCGAAAAAAACAACCGAGGAAACGAGAGTTTAGGTTGGTTTTCCATTTGCACTCTGTATTAGTTTGGAGTCAACTAAATTAACTGATTTCGTGCCGGTAGGCTGATTGGTGAGTCCGGTGCGTTCGCCGAGGCG
>NW_026267307.1:463355-463843 GCF_000697945.3 Frankliniella occidentalis | reverse complement strand
TCCAGGACGTCTGCCACGTGGCTCCCTCGGTGCTCCTGCCTGCGGTCACCGGCTGCGTGGTCCACCCGCGCCTACGCGGTGTCGCCCGACCTTAGGGGCGGTCTGCGCCGCTGCGACCTGCGCGCGCCGCTGTGACCTGCGCTGCAGTGCTGCCCTACCAGTGCCGCACGCTCGGTCCCTGTCTGACTGGCGTCAGACGTAGGTGCACCACCACGGCCTGCGCTTGTGCTGCCCATTGCCTGGCAGGCCACCAGGTCTTGCTGCGGAGCCTAAGGGGTTGCCTATGCTCTGGGCGTGTCTGCGGTCAGCGCTGACTACCTTCGTAGACGGACCGGAGCGCCCGCTCGAACCCCTTCAGTCAGCACTTTCGGGCGCGCGCCACTGCCGGTGCTACCCCGACGCCACCTGCTGACGCTTCGGTGTTCGAGAGGTTGCATACCTCCCGGGCGCGTTCGTTGGTCTGGCCGGGCTCCGACAACCGTACTGCG
>NW_026267307.1:462094-463008 GCF_000697945.3 Frankliniella occidentalis | reverse complement strand
ATATCGCGAAGCCTGTTACGCGAGACGTGGTCTGGCGTACATATAGCTAGTAGAAATGACGCTGACGGAACCTAACCGTAAGCTCTCTGAGATTAGGGTGTTGTCCCCTTTAGTAGCAGGCTTAGGGTCTCGTGCCGGGCCGCGTGCTGGTGCGGACGTGATCTACGAGATGCTGGAGGCCGCCGGTGAGGGCGATCTGGACCTGGTGGCACCTAATAAAGCATTCCGGTAAAGCTGAAATGCAGAAGAGTGCGGGGAAGAAGAACACGGAAGTCACCACGTTAAAGCATAGCGATTTCCGTTTTCTTCTTCCCCGCATTCTTCTGCATTTCAGCTTTACCGGAATGCTTTATTGAAATATCCCTGTGAATCGGATGTTTTTCTCTTCAGAATCAGAAAGGGCATCCACAGTAGTTGGGGAAGGGTCTCGTGCCGGGCCGCGTGCTGGTGAGGACGACGTGGAGCTGATCCACGAGGTGCCGGAGGCCGGCGTTGAGGGCGATCTGGACCTGGTGGCATCTAATTGAAATCTCTCTGGTAATGGGATGTTGTTCTCTTTAGAATCATAAACGGCCTGCGAAGTTGTGTGGAAAGGAGCCCTTTGCGAGGTGGGTTCTGCGGGGAGGCCAGCCAGCCAGCTGGGCACTAAGCTGGGAGTCAATAAAATGTTAACCCTAAGGCCGTCGTCCTGGAATCAAAATAACAAGGTAGATGTACGCCAGACCACGTCTCGCGTAACAGGCTTCGCGATACCTCACGAAACACTGTTACACTGCGACGCGACTGGCATACATCTACCTTGGCCTGCGGCGCTGACACCAGTCAGGTAGTGCAAAAATGTTTACAAAGATACGGGCCTCAGGCCCGTCAACGCCCGTCACTTCGACTAATCATGCAGGGTTGTACATTTTTTC
>NW_026267307.1:459617-460501 GCF_000697945.3 Frankliniella occidentalis | reverse complement strand
AAAAACTCAAAATATAGTTCAGATCAGAACTTTAAGTCAGAATTTTCAGGTCAGGGGGTTCTGGGGGTATTCCCCGATTCCCCATGAAGGTGCCCCCACAATGAACACGAGGAGGCGCGAGGCGATGCCGGGTGGTAGGCGATGCCGTGCAGCCAGGCCGTCCTTGCAGGCCGTGCCGGTTGCGCGGAGCTACCTCTCCGATCTTCTAATTCAAGCTGTTTTGGCATAAAAGTCGGTAAACCTGCCGGCACGGCCTGCAAGCAGAGGACCGCCCACCCAGCATCGCCTCGCGCTCATTGTGGGAGCACCTTTAGGTTAGGGTGATATTCCCCTTTTCCTTGTTCTTTTCTTTTTTTTCGAAAGCCACTAATATTATTTCTGTACTCTTTACCACGGGCACTTGGCTAAAGACAAAGAGAAGGAGAAGGAATACTAGAGAAGAAATAGATACTTACATGGAGGCCGGTGTATGTTCGGATAAAGAAGAAAGAGCTTCTCGGTTTCGTTCGAACAAAGAACAAAGGCAGGTCTGAGTGTGTGTGTGATGCTGCTTTTAGCTTTTGGCGGTTATTAGGGTTTCGAGGCCTCTGATTGGCTGATATCCAGCTAGAATGTTTCCAACAAATGACAACCGATCTCAGTGTAAACTCTGCATGTATCGTCTGGTTTTCATTCAAAACGAAAACATGGCCACATACGCCGCACGTCGTTTTCGCTGGTACGGTTTTATGGGCTTGCTGAAACCTCAGTTTCTTACTTCAGAGATCTTTGGCACTGATAAGGTCTCTTCGTGCACATATCGCGGATCGCCCGTGCCGAGAAAACCACCGAGTGGACAGCAGATATCGCTTAATTTTGTTACAAGTGGCCTTATTGGAGCGCAG
>NW_026267307.1:456665-459272 GCF_000697945.3 Frankliniella occidentalis | reverse complement strand
GTCGAGGATGGAGGCTACAAGTTCGTACAAGTGCGGGGTGCGACACGACCCGCCCCTGCGACGGGTGTCAACACGTTTGCCTGGATCCGCCCCTGAGACGAGTGTCAACACGTCAACCTGGTCCCACCCTTGGACCAGGTATGAACACGTCAACCTGGACCCGCCCGCCCCTGCCGGGAGGGGTGGTCTCAACGTGGACTTGCGCTGCACCAGGTCTGAACACGTTCGCCTGGATCCGCCACTGTGCGTGAAGTATGGCCGGCCCGACCAGAGCCAGCCGCAATCAAAAATCAGGGGATGGGGGGAGAGGGTCGTTGGGATGCGAGTGGATCGGGTAGGGTATGTCATACATCGCCGGTTTGATATCAGCCAGAGTTAACCTGGAGTATCGCCAGGGAGTAGGGCGTAATGAAGTAACATCTGTGTAACACAAGTGTATCGCCACCATGCATGCTTAAGTGTATGGAGCCTTCGAATTTGAGATTTCGCGCTGCGCTCCGCGCGCCCTCCAGCGCCCAGGTGGCGCGGGCCGGAGGCGGCAGTTACCGTGGTTACCGGGGGTGGAGGAGGGCGGCGGCGCCGCCGCCGCCGCTGCCAGCACCCCGCCGCTCGTCACATCGCCCTGTGACTTCGCTTGACCCGCCTGACTCATCCTACTCGCTTGTGCGGTGCCATGGACCTCCTCAAAGAATATGGAGGTGAGTCCTCATCCTCATCCGAGGATGAGGATTTCGTGTTAAGGCTGCCGGACATCACGCTGGAAGAGGACATCAATCTGGTAAGTAGAGTGATATCCTTGTGTTCGCCGCCATGCAGTTCCTCGAGTCCGATCATTTTCGCCGCCGTTAAGCTACCGAAGTTCGTTATTTTTCCGAATCTACTGGTGAGTCTGTGTTACACATACTAGCACTTTGGTGTTTGAGTGCGCTGTTTCTTAAGCTTGCACCTTTTTCTAGAATCACGAGTGCTTATGTATCGCAGTCCGTATGATATTTCTTGTTTGCACCTAACCTAGAAGCTTGTGCTTACGTTTCTCGCGCTCGTGCGCTGTAAATACTTCTCTATGCTATGTTTTCTCATGATTTGTGTCTTTTTAATGTACGAATTGTGTATGAGCGAGTGTGCTTTTCTTGTGGTGCGTGTGCCTTAACCTCTCTTGAGCGGCGCTTCGCGCCAAAACCTGTTGCTGTGCTCTTGTGTGTGATTGCGTCATAGCTTGGTGAATGCTCAAATCATAAAATTTCGTCCGTTCATTTGCTGATTTCACTTGGTGTCACGGTTGCCGTCCGTCCTGGCCCCGCCAGAACGGCTCGCTTGATGTCTTTGTTCTTCCCCGCTCTCGTCCCTCAAGCATTCGCAGAGGGATGCGAGAAAGGAGGTGATACAATCGGCAAATGAATGGATGAATTTTGGCTTAAAATAGTGATCGAAACGATTTTGAGTCATTCCCTGCGTCGCGACACGTCTGTTCCTGTCGGTGTTGGTCGGGGAAGGGGGAGGAGGGACGCGTCTTCTCGGAACTCGCCGGCGCGACCGTGGGAAGGGTGAGGGGAGCAGAGCTGAACAGGCGCAGCCTGGGCGAGGCTCTGGTTCGTCTCGAAGGACATCGGTGTCCTGGTGGGCCGTGCACCTCGGCTCCTCGAGGAGTCGTTCGTCGCGTCGTCTAGTCCTAGACCTGGTGCAGGTCGTGCCCGTGCAGAGGGTGGCGTGCTCGCCCGGGCTGAGCATCGCGTCGACGCCCTAGACCTGTGGGCGGCTCGCGCATGCCCGTCGGTGTATTGAGTCCCTCCATCGCGCGCGGTGCTGCGCCTGGCGCCGTGCCTGACGACGCTTGCGTTGCGTGTGTGAAAGAGTGCATGGGCACGTGTGCGTCGCGCGCCCTACTGTTTGGGCGTGTTTGTGACCGTCTTTTTCAGGAGTATGATTGTCTGTGTGAGGGGCCGGAGGCCACATCCACTCCGAGGACTCTCCCTGCATGCCCGGCGGCAAGCCCGCCACCCCCGCCTCCGCCAAGCCCGGAGCAGGTGCCCGTCGAGGACCATTAACCCCCACCAGGCCCGGAGGCCGAGCCGGACGTAGAGGTGTGTGTGTGTGTGTGTGTGTGTGTGTGTGTGAGTGAGTGTGTGTGTGCGCGCGCGCTTGTGTTTGTTTAGCTCCTAACGCAAGTTGTTCATGTTGCAGGCGTGCGTGAGGGTGCGCACTGCACCCTGTGCACCCCCCACCCCTGCGGCCCGGCAGCCGACGGCGAGTGCCCGCGTAAACGCGTGTTACGCGTTCCTACCACCCTCCCCCGCCCCAGGGCAGCTGGACCATGTGGTCGCGGCCATCCCTCCAGCCCCTGCGCCGGCCCAGGTGCAATTGGTGAGTTTCAATGGTGTTGTAGGGAGTTGTAACCTAAATGTAGGTGAAAGACTAATGTTGTATGTTTCTGATCACAGAATGATGCACTACCTCAAGGGCGCGGGCGAGGCCGTGGTGGGCGCGCGAGAGGCCGCGGTGCGCCCCGAGGCCGAGGCGCCCAACCTGCTCATGGAGCGCCTGCTCGTGGAGCGCACGGAGGCCGAGGCGGGCACGGCCACCCTGCTCGTGGAGGCCGAGGCGGGCACG
>NW_026267307.1:454978-456466 GCF_000697945.3 Frankliniella occidentalis | reverse complement strand
TTATCATTCTCCTTTCTTGGAAGCAATTCCTATCCTTGTACAATTTTGACGAACTTGATGTGACGAGAAATTTGGTTGAAAGATTGGCTAAAGTATGGGGTTGAAAATGACTGGAGTGCCTTAGACACTTGTAGTTACACCATAAAATACTGGTTGAGCATTAATTTTCATCATACTTTACTGTTTTAGTGGTCTGAAGTAGACAATTGTATCTTAGCTAATAATTTTAGACAGATAGTAATCTTAACTAGTTGAGCTTGAGTTTTAGGTCAGATACATTCTCCAATGCATTACTTAATGATGGCAGAGCACTATTGGAATCTAATGCACTATGATTTTCTTCTGTCGAAGGGTCCAAAATGTTCATTTCTCTGAAAGCCGTTACAAAAACAGCGGCTAAGCTGGGTCGAAAGATTGATTAGGAGTTGGACTTTAAAATAATTTAGACATCAGAGACACCATCAGACAGTCATTTCAAAGTAAAATAGGAATCATTTTCTTTATTTTTGAAGCAACTCTGAGCTACACAACACTTTTTCCGAGTCAAAACTTGAGCTAACTTTTTGGGTAAAGAAATAGATGTATTTGATGAATAGATATCATTCTGAGGCCAGGAACACATAAGGTAGTATGAGATATAGCTTGTTTAGTGGATTCTGAATCTTTTAAGCACATACTTGCAAAATATTTTGCTACATTTGTGCTAATAAGTGTCCAACTTCGCATTCAAGTTTAAGGCAGCGATTCATGTAAAAATTGACTACTTGAACAAGAGAGACACCCATAATACCAGCAGTATGTGGTTATGCAATAGAAATAAAGTGTCTCACACCACTTTTATGTGAAACATAGGCAGAATTATAGTCTCTCACACAAGGGCAAAAAACTTTGTTTTCATATTTTTTATTTTATTTCTTTTTGGGGGCCTGACCAGCTCCTCCCCTGCGCCGGTTGGCCTGCCAAAGAATTAATTTTCTTTGAGCATATCAGCAATACATTGTCTGAGATAGTCCAAATGATAGCACAATATCTCCTGCATTAATTGTCTAGGGAAATAAATGGTTGATCCCTCTAATGTATGGCAAAGCATATTGTACATGCCAACCTCATTTATTTGAGCAAAATCTTTACTGTGTGGCAGACAGAAATTTTTAGCACGCCCTTCTGCTTTGAAAAAGCTATCCAGCGGGCTTATGCAAACGACCTCGTGTGTGTCTGTCTGTCTGTCTGTTCCACTAGAAGGAATGTGCTACAGACTTCAAATTTTCAGGGTATCTTAAGGTTCACTCCTAGAAAACGAAACGCCTACGGCAAATCCTGGCAACCATCCCTAAAGGTCTAAAAGGGGGTGTCAAAGAAAATAAGGTAGGTCAAAAAAGTCAGAAAAAAATATTTTTCTTATGATCTCCTTAGGGGTAACACGTCAAAGTAGAATCCTCGGGGCGAAAATTTTGTCCGTTTTGCTCTATCTCTCACCGTTTGGGCGCT
>NW_026267307.1:450552-454919 GCF_000697945.3 Frankliniella occidentalis | reverse complement strand
AGCAGAAGGGTGGGTTGAAGTCGCGGTGTTTCACCGTTACATCCCTTTCTTGTGTCTACGGGGCAAATTTTAAGGACGACGGGCTTTGCGGGCCGAAGGCCCGTTACATCATTTGATTATGTTCTACAGCAAATCGCGTGACAGAAATGGTCGGGCGGCGGCCAAGCAGGCCCGGCCCCTGCCGCACTTGACAATGCACGAAGTTCTGTACGTTTTGTATTTAGGCCCCGGATGGGCGCCATCTTGATTTACGGTACTTCCGGTAACCGAATCGACTTCCGGTGCACACATTTGTGTTCCGCAACCCAACAGGCGTAGGAAACGGTACTTTTCGGGCTAATATCGACAAATTTTCTCAAAATCGTCTACATGCAGTTTTCTGATGATTTAGACTAGATTTCTCAATATTTTACGTCCTAGGGTTAGGCAATGCGTTTTACATCGGCAATGTGGGTGTCTTTAAGTGTCTTTAACATGTAAGAAGCCAATCCGATGTAAGCCGGCTCAAAAACAACAGCGTGAATACGCCATTTAGCTGTTTTGTTAAGTTTGCCCCTGAGGGACATGCAACCCGCCGTACAGGGGCCCAGACACGGGGTCAAGTTGGGCACCACTTCTTAAATGTGACCTAGGGGTATGTACTAAATGCCCCAAAAGTCGGTTTTGCTCTACTAAGAAATGCAAGGTTGGTCCCATATCCGAGGCTTAACAAGAGCACTATACCGGCTGCGCCAGTTGTAGGTAGGGGTGGGTAGAACAGTACCTAGGTAGTACCTAGGTACTTATCTCGCTACCTTACCTTACCTAGGTACTGAAGATTCGATTCTACCTTGCCGATACCTAGGTATTTTTTGGAATACCTATACCGTCTTTTTGTAGGTACTTTCCAAGGTACTTTAACCCTTTATCCCGCAGTGATGTCCACGGACATCAACTACTTTCGTTTATTCCCGAGAGGCTAAATTGAATGATAGCGCCTTTTACGCGACGCAGATCGATAGATTGGACGCTCCTGAGTCGACTCTCCAGGTATCGAACGGATCGATTCGGCCACTGTGTGTATGTGTGTAAACAAGAACAGTCACGACGCTCCGGTTTGGTGGCTGTGAGCACTCGGCGAAGTTTGGAGGTCTGCCGTGGCAAGGTAAGTGACTAAAACAGTTCGAAAAAAATATTCCAAGCTAGAATGAACCTTCGAGAATGCTGATCAATCAATATTTTGGTGTATTTTGAGTGTTGCCTTACTCAATAATGCCGTGGAATAGTTGATTTCCAGGGACATCACTGCCGGGTCAGGAAATTCTGTTTTCGCAACTCTGTTCTTTCACGATAAATACATCTCCAGAGTAACATTTCGAATTGAAAACACAGTAGCCATTACAATATTGAATAGTTTTGGCTTGAATTAGTTTCAAAACGTATAAAATCTCAGCTATTTGAGAAATGAGAAGTTGTGTTATTTTGCTGTCTTTGTGAGGTTAGAATGTGATGTAATTAAGTCCACAAAATGTGAAAATTATATGTTTTGTATTCGTTATGGTGTACGGAGTGTAATCTGTAGTCGTTTCTGAAATTTTGATTTGGGTTTGAACCCTTTAGGTTAGGTTGTCAAACTTGGGATACACCAGAAAAGTACATATGTTATTACACATCCACTTGTTTTTTTCTATTTCTAGTTTCAGTTGGTTATTGTTTTCTCTCATAATTATCTGCGTTTTATCCTCCTTATTGTTGCCCCTGTACTTATTCATTTACTTTCTTCACCAGAGAACAAATCCAAGATGCCAATTGATGCCCTTCGGTTTTACCACAAGGGGTTTCAGACTGTTTTACCCCAAAACAATGTGGACTCTGATGGGTCTGACGATGATGATGCTGAAGGGGCTCACTCTCAAACTAAAGACCATGTGTTGACGGAGGTTCATTTGAATGTCTCATCCAATTCATCATCATAAGAAATGTCTGAATGGAGATGGCCCCGGAGTTGTACAAAATAACAAACTGCGTTCAAATTGATTTTCCTTCTACAAGGTGGCTGTTTGACCCCACGCACGTAGTGCCTTGTTCGAGATTGTGGTTCAAACTGGTGTGGGCAGGCTACCGTATGCGAGGGGGTTTTTAGCCCGCCCTTCTGCTTTTAAAAAAAGCATTAAAGCGGGCTTATGCAACCGCTCTCGTGTCTGTCCGTCCGTCGTCCGTGTAAGAGGAAGGAGATGAGCTAGAGGTCTACAAATTTCAGGGTATCTTAGGGGTCACTTCTGGACAACGAAACGCTTGGTGCAAATCCTGGCAACCACCCCTAACGGGGTGAAAGGGGGTAACAAAGAAATAGGGGTTGGTCCAAAAAGTAGAAAATCAAATATTTTTTTATGGTCTCCTAAGGGGTAACTCGTGAAAGTAGACCCCTTTAGACGAAAATTTTGTCCGTTTAACTCTATCTTGCACCGTTTGGGCTCTAGAGTGCTTTTTTCGACGAAAATACGGCGAAAATGACCACATTGCACATAAAGACGTACAAGGAGGCGTCCAATCGTAAAATGTCAGAGGAAGTACCTCCCCAAAACAACACATTCTGACTTAAGAACTACCCTCAGATTTGCCGTATCTTTCACTGTTTCGGACCTAACCGTGGATATAATGAAAACAATGGGTAAAACAACAAACAATACAATCTAAAAACTGCGCTCGTTCATTATTTTTGTATTTTTTTGAGCAAAGCAGAAGGGTGGGGTGTAGCGGTGTTGCCCCGTTACAGTCTTTTGCCATGTGAAAGGAGCAATTCTCCGGGGCCGCAGGCCCCCCGCTGGAAGTAAGTTTACTCAAATATGCAAAGTGATTTACCGGTCACATTAGCTATTTATTTGATTATGTACTTCGGTAAATCGAGAGACTGAAATGGTCGGGCCGAAGCCCCGACCATCGCCGCCGGCAGGCCAAGCAGGCCCGGCCCCTGCCGAACGGAGTTGCCGGCGCAGCGAAGTGGAGCTGGCAACTGCGTTTGGCGGAAGGGCGGGCCTGCTTGTTACTTGCGTAATACACTGTACACCTAAGTTAGGTATTACGGATAGTGTAATACCTAAAAGTAGTAAAATATGCTCTATAATGGTAGAATTTTGGTTGCAAAGCCTGTTTAACACCGGTGCAATACCGGGTAATGCACGCAATATGTTATACACTATACACAAAAATTCCGAGTGAAAACCCCCTTGACCGTATGATAAAGGCAAGACTGTACATACCCTTGGACTGTCATATCCTGCCCGCATTAACGCAACGTGTTCGTCTTGGGCCATGTCGTCACTGTCGTCGCCATTATCCTGGAAACAATAATCGGTCTTCAGCGCCAGAACATTCTAACCCGACTGCAGCTCGACGCGTGGCCACCGTCATTTGTGCCCTCCCACGCGACCGTGCTGTCTCTGCCTGAAGCCATACCCGCTCCGTGTCGGCACACCGTCAGATTGTACTTACCTTCTGCCAATTAGCAATTTGTTTCTGCATGAAACTACTCTCCATAACATTCTCCTCTTCATCGTATACATCAGAACCATGGCCAGCAATAGCCCGTATGAAAAAAACGACAACAAAACAAGCAGGCCCGCCCTTTTGCCAAACGCAGTTGCCAGCTCCACTTCGCTGCGCCGGCAACTCCGTTCGGCAGGGGCCGGGCCTGCTTGGCCTGCGGCCCGACCATTTCAGTCTCGCGATTTACTGAAGAACATAACCAAATAAACTAGCTATATGTACGCCAGACCACGTCTCGCGTAACAGGCTTCGCGATATCTCACGAAACACTGTTACGCTGCGACGCGCCTGGCACACATATAGCTCGGCCTGCGGCGCTGACACCCGAGACGAGCTAAGGAGAGGGTATAGGGGAACAGGGTCTTCCGGGCCCAAAATTTGACATACTCGAACCATCTGTCGGGGTCTTCTTGCTCTAAAATTTGGGACATGGAACTTCTGCTGTTCGGTGACGGTTTTAATTAAAAATCCAATTTTGTCAGATTGTTATGTAAAAGTCAACGTTTTAGTGGTAGTAGATAATCTAGGGACCCTTAAGCCCCAAAGAGGGTGTCGTTCGACCCGTAACGCGTGGTCTAAGTATTACTCCCTTTACAATTCTGTGACATGAAGCCTTTTTTACGATTTCATAGGCCATTTTGTCTTTTCCACGATGTTTTCGCCAAGAAATCCGCTATAGCGTCAAAACAGTACAAGATAGAGCAAAACGGACGAAATTTTCGCCCAAAGGGCTCTACTTTGACGAGTTACCCCTTAGGAACCCATAAAAAAAATATTTGAAAAAAATACATTTTGCGACCTGTGGTTTTTGATTTTTTTACCCTCTAGCGCCTAAACGGTGA
>NW_026267307.1:444363-450412 GCF_000697945.3 Frankliniella occidentalis | reverse complement strand
GCGCCGGCAACTCCGTTCGGCAGGGGCCGGGCCTGCTTGGCCTGCGGCCCGACCATTTCAGTCTCGCGATTTACTGAAGAACATAACCAAATAAATGATGTGACCGGTAAATCACTTTGCATATTTGGGAAAACTAACTTCCGGTGGGGGGCCTGCGGCCCTAGAGATTTGCTTCTTTCACATGACAAAAGACTGTAACGGGGCAACACCGTAACTACACCCCACCCTTCTGCTTTGCTACAAAAGAATACTAGGTAGATGTACGCCAGACCACGTCTCGCGTAACAGGCTTCGCGATATCTCACGAAACACTGTTACGCTGGCGTTGTGTCAACTGCGGGCATGGCCTGGGCCCCTCGCTCGTACTTGGTCAACTGCGGGCAAAGCCTCTTTTGACGAGGGTTTCGGGAAGCCGAGCCGCCGAGCCCCGCCCGCAGGCTTGCCCAGAGTGCCGACTGCGGGCACGGGAGTGCTGGGTTGCCTAAACCCCGCCGGCGCTCTCTGCCGCTCTCGGCCGTACTTGCGCCGCGACTAGCGGGTCGTAATGTAATGTGCAAGGCAAGGTCATAACTTGCACACGTTGGTTTGAAAATAAAAAAGAAGCAAACCAAAACTAACAAACCTAACTAAATACAGTTAATTAGTAATGATATTATTAGACTATTATCTGCGCATCGAAGTGTCTATTTGAAATAATAAGAAGCAAACCACAACTAACAAACCTAACTCAATACATAAAATCAGTAATGGTATTATTAATGCAGCGTTGCGCTTCGCTATCGCTCCGCGCAACGCTATGTCATAGGACCACGACCCCTGACGTGTTAAGTAGCGCTAATGACGCGTGTGCACTCAGTGTGCCGTCGGAACTCCGGCAGGCTGGGTGCGGGGTGCAGGAAGCGGCAGAGAGCGCCGGCGGGGTAGGCAACCCAGCACTCCCGTGCCCGCAGTCGGCTCTCCGGGCGCCCCGGGCTTCCCGGAACCAGCTGTCAAAAGAGGCTTTGCCCGCAGTTGACCAAGTACGAGCGAGGCGCCCAGGCCATGCCCGCAGTTGACCACGCGCCGTTACGCTGCGACGCGCCTGGCATACATCTACCTAGGCCTGCGGCGCTGACACCTAAATCGGGCAAAAGGCAGAGTCGAAGATAGGCATTCGGCTCCAAAGGACACAAGTTTCACCCCCAGCACTTTATATTGACGAGTCGCCCCACCAGAGTCCATCGAATGTCTGAGAAACAACATTAATATAAAAAGGGGTGATTTTTAAGTGGAAATCGCCCTCTGGTGCCTCAACGGTTAGAGATAGAGCCAAACGGACGAAATTTTCGCCCAAAGGGCTCTACTTTGATGAGTTACCCCTTAGAAAACTGTAAAAATATTTTTTAAAAACAGTACTTGTGGGACCTGTGGTCTCTGATTTTTTAAAAATCCAATTTTTGAGCTAGAATGCTCTTCTTCGAACTCGATCTGTCTTTTTATGATACAAAACGACCCTGAAAATCCCAGGTTGCTAGCTCAATACGTTCTCGAGTTATCGTGCGCACAGACAGACACAGACACACAGACAGACAGACGCGAAACTTTTTGATCGTCACTGGAGTAATAGGCTTCGCTATCGCTCAGCCGACAAAAAAAAGAACCAGCGCAGTTTTTAGATTGTATTTTTTGTCAAACAGTCTTAAAACTTGACTTGTTGCCATTGTTTTCAATATATCCACCTCTAGGGCCGAAACAGTGAATGATACGGCAAATCCGAGGGTAGTTCCTGATTCAGAATGTGTTTTTTTTTGTGTGTGTTTTTTTTTTGGAAGGGGGGGGGGTACTTCCTCTTCCATTTTTCGATTAGAAGCCTCCTAGTACGTCTTTATGTGCAACGTGGTCATTTTCTCAGTATTTTCGTCGAGAAAAGCACTCTAGCGCCCAAACGGTGCAAGATAGAGTCAAACGAAAAAAATTTTCGTCCAAAGGGGTCTACTTTTACGGGTTACCGCTTAGGAGACAATGACAAAATAATTTTTTCCTACTTTTTGGACCAACCACTATTTCTTTGTTACCCCCTTTCACCCCCTTAGGCGTGGTTGCCAGGATTTGCACCAGGCGTTTCGTTGTCCAAGAGTGACCCCTAAGATACCCTGAAATTTGTAGACCTCTAGCTCATCTCCTTCCTCTTACACTGGCGACGGATGGACGGACACGAGAGCGGTTGCATAAGCCCGCTTAAATGCTTTTTTAAAAGCAGAAGGGCGGGCTAAAAAAAAAAATACTCATTGAGTTTGCACCCTCTGAATATCGTATGGAACATGTGGAGACACTGTGCAAAACCTGGGAGCCACCAGACAACGATTTCCCAGCCTGGATTGCATTTGAAGTTGGGAACTCGAAACGGCCGCGAGAGGGACTACGATGCCGATCCCCAGCTGCGCTCTGCTGGTGCGCCTAGGAACGACGGGCACGGGTCAGGTGAGACCCTATGAACCCTACTTCTCAACAACCGAGGTGAATCCAGCGTCAGAGCAAATGCGTCCTCTACAGGGGCGTAAGTGTAGCGACAGCCCATGTTACGTTTGACAGAACAAGTTGGCAGTTTCGAATGTTTTTATTTACCGGATACAGGGGTGCCCCATACTAAGAGAAAAACAGTCAAAAGCGCCTCGTAGCGCTGACGCGATTGTGGTGAAAATTCAAATTGTTTCGAAAACGCCTGTCAGCTAGACCGAAAAGAATACAGGCGTGTAATGCGGGTGGCCTAACTGACATCGCCACAGGCACAGATACCCCTTTTTTACAAAAATCCTATCGGACCTCTCGCGCTACCTGGCGTTCAGATCGGTTTTGGTCTGGGCATGGTAAAGCCCTAATATCCGCAAAGAAAAAACATCAATAAAACACAAAGCTGATAAATCTTAAGATTTCGACTAAAAGTCGAAGGCCGCACTTTACCTCACGATTTCTCGTAAACCTATATGGTACAAATCGACTCATCGGCTCCGTGGTAAGTGGTAGGTAGTAAAACAACCCCCTGAAAGCCCAGGATTTGTACCATCAGGGTTCAGGTAAGACGGCGTCTCGAAATCGACAAAAACGGCTCTAAGTCAAAGGCCGAACTTCACCTCGCGACTTTTCGTAAACCTTGGTGGTACAAATCGAGCCCCCCGGCTAAAAAGTACCCGGTGGATAGTAGAACAATCCCCTGGAAGCCCGGGACTTCTACCACCAGGGTTAAGGTAAAACGGCTTTTAAAGAAATAGACAAAATCGGTTAAAAGTCAAATTCCGCTCATGAGCGCGATTTCTCGTGAACCATGGTAGTACAAATCGAGTCCTCCATCTGAAACGTACCCGGTGGACATTACAACAACCCCCTGGAAGCCCAGGGTTTGTACCACCAGGGTTCAGGTGATACCTGCTTTGAATAATCGAATTTCGACTGAAAGTCGAATGCCGCAGTGTACAGCGTAGCGTGGTTTCTCGTAGACCTTGGTGGTACACATCGAGCCTTTCGGCCTTTCGGTCAAAAAGTCACCATAGAATAATTTAATTATGAAATTCGTAATCTACGTTAAAAACTGAATCTGGCAAAATATCGTTCGTAACTGTACCACCTAGTACCCAGATTTGCTACCTCTCATGGATCTCCATATTTTGAAAAAAAAAAAAAAGTGAAAATGCAAAGCTCAGCAAATCTGCTCTGCTCTATGGTTACTTTCTGACTCTACAGGGTCGCTTTTCGATTTTACACCCAAAAGCCCATAAGAAACCCATGTTAAAATGCAAAGACGTTGAGCGAGTGGTTCCCGGGGTTCGATCAAGACGAACGGGGTAGTTTTGGAATGCCCAGAGCATGGGTCATCTCGATTTTTAATATCTAACGACCGGTCTGATATTTTTTTCCAGGTATCACCTAACCAGGGTTCAGGTGATACCTGCTTTGAATCATCGAATTTCGACTGAAAGTCGAATGCCGCAGTGTACAGCGTAGCGTGGTTTCTCGTAGACCTTGGTGGTACACATCGAGCCTTTCGGCCTTTCGGTCAAAAAGTCACCATAGAATAATTTAATTATGAAATTCGTAATCTACGTTAAAAACTGAATCTGGCAAAATATCGTTCGTAACTGTACCACCTAGTACCCAGATTTGCTACCTCTCATGGATCTCCATATTTTGAAAAAAAAAAAAAAGTGAAAATGCAAAGCTCAGCAAATCTGCTCTGCTCTATGGTTACTTTCTGACTCTACAGGGTCGCTTTTCGATTTTACACCCAAAAGCCCATAAGAAACCCATGTTAAAATGCAAAGACGTTGAGCGAGTGGTTCCCGGGGTTCGATCAAGACGAACGGGGTAGTTTTGGAATGCCCAGAGCATGGGTCATCTCGATTTTTAATATCTAACGACCGGTCTGATATTTTTTTCCAGGTATCACCTAACCAGGGTTCAGGTGATACCTGCTTTGAATCATCGAATTTCGACTGAAAGTCGAAAGCCGCACTGTACAGCGCGATTTCTCGTAAACCTTGGTGGTACAAATCGAGCCTTTCGGCTGAATGGTACCTGGCGGGTAGTAGAACAACCCCCTGGAAGCCCAGGATTTGTACCACCAGGGTTCAGGTGAGACGGCGTCTCGAAATCGACAAAAACGGCTCAAAGTCACAGGCCGCACTTTACCTCGCGACTTCTCGTAAACCTTGGTGGTACAAATGGCGTCGCTGCACTTTTCGGCTCTGTTTTTCGGTTTTGGGGTTCATCCAACGAAATATTTTTTCGAGTTGTCTGGTACCATATTCGTTTATGATGTTTTTTTTATTTTTTAAAATAAGAAAAAAAAAGGCGAATTTCTTCGAAAAATTTCCTGGCCAGGATTTTTCTTGGCCAACTTTATCCCGGTTCCCAGTGGCGCTGCTCTTCAGTCAATTCGTCCTCCGTGTCAAATAAGACGATGCCCGGGCGTAAATTCAATGGAGGGTGATTGGTGCGAGCAGTTGTTCAGTACAGAAAAGTACAGAAAAGTGAGCGATAATGCTACTACACAACTAAATAGCCAGTGAACGTCAAAAAGAACTACAAACAGAACAAAAAGAACTACAAACAGAACAAGAAGAACTACAAACAGAACAAAAAGAACTACAAACAGAAGAAAAATAACTACAATTTCCATGCGAAATGCACAGAGGTTGGAAAATAAAAAAAGGAAAATACAACCAATTATATTCAGTTCTGATTACAGACTTTAGTCCGTCCGGAAACTCTCCCGCCACAGTGTGGACATGGAGCACCATCAATATTTACATACCATGTCTGTATGCATGTACCACAGACAGCAAATGCCCCACAATTAAGTAAGACATATTTCCCAACATTGTGCTTACACATTCGGCATCTCAGTCTTTTTTCATCGGTGTTTGAATCAGAAGCATCAAACTTCTCAGCGTCGGAGAAATTCCCGTCTCTGAATGTTTCTCCTGAAGGCAAATCTGGAATCATCAAGTAAGTTCTTTAAAAGCAAAATATTAGAGCAGCAGTATTTTGATTTTGATTATTTTATTTTTAAAGTGGTAGTGTAAAGTAGAAAATGATTTCAATAAAACACATAACAACTGTAACAACATATTTTCTGTTTCTTGTACATACCAGATCTTGGTCGCAAAACCATGGAGCTTTCTGACCACCTCCTCCTTTGATTTGGTTGAATACAGACCTAAACAAACCAAAGTAATATTAGTGGTGAGTAACATTGTATGGCTTGATTAATTCAGGAAAAATCACTCATTTTTCGAATAGAGGCTTGCAGATTTGTTATAGAATAGAAGAAGTTATAGAATCAGAAACCGTTTGCCTTTGGTCCACAAGAAGTCTGGAGTAGGTTTTAAAAATCCGAATAAAAACTGCAAAATGGCAAACACAAAAAAAATTGCTATAATAAAACGAGATTTTTCAGAGGCCTATGAGGGTTGTTTTGTTGTTTATGGTGTTGAGCTGTCATTCCAAATGAAATTGTTCCATGACCCGAAAAATTGGTGTCAGGCTGCTTTGCGCTGGGTCGAATGGACCTGGC
>NW_026267307.1:441447-443343 GCF_000697945.3 Frankliniella occidentalis | reverse complement strand
TACTAACCTTTAATTGTGCCGGCGATAGAAGTGCACAAGGGTTATGGTGTGTTATCGGTGTTAACCTTGAGTGTTGGGTTTCCATTGAATCGATGTGCTCCACACGACCCAAACGCTGTCTCCATCGGTTGACACACACAGAGGTAAGCCGTCAGCGTCAGCGAAACAACACTAGTTTTATGAGCTTGTTTATTAGTCTTCCTCGTTTCTGCTTCTGCTTTAATTAACGAGCATGTGTCTGTCTTTACACTTCACTGCCTTACACACCACACCACTACCAACAACAACAAATGCTACGAATAGCCACGTTAAGCTACGAATAACTATCAAAGCATTAAAGAAAGGCCGTTTAAGTTTCTTTTCTGTCTTCTTCTTGTTTTCATACCCGGAGGATCCGGAGGATACTGTACCAGTCGTTTGTTTCTGTCCCCCATCAAAAAGTTCTCATACTTGTATTTTGACTAACTTCTCTAGTTCACATCTAGCAAGAAAATTTCACTGACTTTTTTTGGTTTTATGGTCGTGGAATGTAGAAATAATTATTTTATTAACAATGAGTTGAGGAAACTTTTGAGGAACTTTTAACTAATATTTGGTTCGTGAGTAACTGAGGTGGGTCCAGTGAAGTTCAGTACTGTAGCAACAAGTTCTTGTCTACTGTCTGGATTTGGTATTTGGTACCTCAACATTTGTACTTTAGCCGTAACAGCTATGCAATTGGTTGACTGCAATATCTTCGCACAATTTATTAGCTTTGATTACTCTAGCATTTTACCAGAAATAATATAATATTAAATATGGAGGAGAAACTT
Organism: Frankliniella occidentalis; assembly: GCF_000697945.3. Taxonomy (NCBI): domain Eukaryota; kingdom Metazoa; phylum Arthropoda; class Insecta; order Thysanoptera; family Thripidae; genus Frankliniella; species Frankliniella occidentalis. Next base: position 442,531 of record NW_026267307.1, on the reverse strand, counting down.
TCGGAAAGGGTTGGCATTCGCTAACTAGCTAGGTTAGGTCGTTTCATCACAAAGTTTCGTACACATTCGCAGAGAACTCTGATATTCGAAGCGGCTTACGGCTCTTTGCTCTTTCTTGTATACCTTCGAGGTAATTTTAGTATCCAATGTTAAGTTAGCATTCAGGTGCCAAAGTTGGGGAAAACGTCTGCTTTAAAATTTTGTATTGCCTCTTCCAATTAGGGATGGAGAAATATGAGGGAACCTGAACACCTCTATCCCCAAAGCAGACTGACTCAATTCAATTCCGACACAGTTTTTGTGCAGGAATACTTACAATCAAATTACCTGGACTGAAAGAGTCAATAATTATTGCTTTGTATGTTTGAATAGTGGTATAATCAACAGGACTGCTTATTTTTCTTTTCTTTTTTCAAATTAAACAAAGTTGTGTATAAACTCACTTTGAATCTATATTGGTTTATCTGGATAGTGGCCCTTTCTGTTGTTTCTTTCAATGTATGCACTTACTCATGAATAGTTAATTTTATGTGTTGTGCTTCTCCCTGTAAATATTCTAACCTAGTATACTGTTTTTGTTTGCATCCGTTTGTGGTGACTTCATTGCAACTGAGCTAACCGTGTTCCTTATGTTTTCCCTAGGTTGTTCTTGGGAGATTGTGTGAGGATCGTGAGGACTTCTCGTCTCAGCTGCAAGCCCCCTTCCTGTCAACTTTCTTGTTCTCTACGCTCTTAGGTAAATATTTCGTCTGTTGTAAATGAAATGTTCATCAAGCTTTGTACTCTCTTATTGCTTTGTATGTTTCAATAGTGGTATAATCAACAGGACTGCTTATTTTTCTTTTCTTTTTTCAAATTAAACAAAGTTGGGAATAAACTCACTCTGAATCTATATTGGTTTATCTGGATAGTGGCCCTTTCTGTTGTTTCTTTCAATGTATGCACTTACTCATGAATAGTTAATTTTATGTGTTGTGCTTCTCCCTGTAAATATTCTAACCTAGTATACTGTTTTTGTTTGCATCCGTTTGTGGTGACTTCATTGCAACTGAGCTAACCGTGTTCCTTATGTTTTCCCTAGGTT
>NW_026267307.1:426121-436772 GCF_000697945.3 Frankliniella occidentalis | reverse complement strand
GGTAAATACTTTTCACCTATTTAGCTTTCTTGTTTTTCTTATCCAGCTTTGTAATTTGTTTTGCTCTTCTTGATACATAAATAATTTAATTGATTTGGTTTCAGATGATACAATCTCGTTGTTTTAATTTTAACTAGAGAGCAGTATGTAATGCCTTCTCATAATTTTTTACACATTAATTTATCCATGCCATATGAAGAAGCCTTTCTATGCCTCTTGATTCTTTAATTTTACACCATGAGTTTGCAGTACAAGTAAGGTCCTTTACTTATTTTTCTTTACTTTATTGAATATTGAATATCTAATTTTCTAATGCTCTAATTTCTTTTTCAGGTGCGTTCATGTCAGTTGCATTGCTGATCCACCTTCTTTTCAATCAAAATCAAGATTAGTACAACACCTCAAAAATTACCACATCCAGGACAGAAATGAATCTATTCTGTGCCCTGAAGTTGGCTGTGTTAATACTAAACCTTTTACTAGTTCATCGGCTTTTAGTCAACATTTGAGTAAAAAACACTCAATGTGGAGAGCTGCAGATAATGACCCCAATTCTGAACATTCTGTACTAACTGAAAGTGTTCATCAAAGGGAGGAAAGTGATACCTCAACTGATCCCTCTAATCAACAAACTTTAGAACAACCTGCAAGTGAAGCCTCTGGTGATCAACAAGTTACTGAAGTAGTTCATGATATCGCTATATTTTATCTACAGCTCGAAGCAGAGAATTTAGTTCCAGCATCAACAATTCAGAACATTGCAGAAGGTGTTAAGCGTCTGAACAATTTATCTCATGCAGCAATTTGTAAAATCTTGACTGAAGAGTTAAAAGGCAAGATTCCGGACAATGATTTAGATTCTATTTTGTTAAGAGTACAACTGAATGATCCAGTTTGCGTTGCTCACCATAAAGAGGTACCTGGACCTAAAATGACCTCTGATTTTCTACGGAAGAAGTATTATAAGGAGTACTTTGATTATGAAGAGCCTGTTGAATATGCCATAGGTCCAGACCCCACCCTGGCAGACCATGCCATAGCATATGTTACAATTAGAAAAAATTTAGAAAATATGTTGAAGGATCCAACCATACAGAAGCAGGTTGATGCATCATTTCTGGAAGACATTCCAGATTCCAGATCATACAAGACTGTCATCAAGAATTACACTGATGGTTCAATCTACATCAAAAGAGCCAAATTATATGGACGTAAACGGTTTTGCCTTGTTTTGTTTGTGGATGCATTCAACCCTACAAACAACAGCTCAAGAGAACATCAGAGATATAAGACTGATGGCATGTATATGTCCTTACTAAATTTAACTCCTGCTAGCCGATCAAATCTATCCAGCGTAAGGCTTGTCATGCTTGTGCGCGACAATGTTTTGAAGGACCACAGACAAGAATGTTTTTCCTATGTGATTGATGAACTAAAAACTCTTCTTGTGGATGGAGTTGAATATAAAGGTGAAAAAATCCCTGTCACCCTGGAGAAGATTGCTGGAGATAATTTAGGGCAGCATATGCTGGCTGGCTTCCTAGAGTCCTTTCATCCAAATATTGAATATCCTTGTCGCTACTGTGAAATTACTAACAAAACGTATATCAAAAAACCATGGGTGATTGGTGAACTAAGAACAAAGGAATCGTACAACAAATGTGTGGAGGACCTGAGGGACTTAAAGGACACATTAGCTGTCCAAGGTAAACTGAACCCAGACAAGGTGTACAGTGTGAAAGGAATCAAATTAAATAGTGAGTTTAATGAGGTACCACTCTTCCATGTTTGTGATCCACATCTCTCACCCTGTGTAGGCCATGATGGTTTTGGCGGTGCCTGGGAGGCTGATATGGCTAAGATGGTATCATATTTTGTTCAGAAGAATTGGATCACCTACAAGTTACTGAATGACAGAATAAAAGATTTTAAGTTTTCTGGCTCTGATGGTACAAATGTTCCTGCTGCTGTGAAAGAATCAAGTGAGAAGTTAGGAGGGAATGAAGTGCAGAATTGGACTTTGATTAGATTGTTTGTTTTTTTTGTTGGGGATTTGGTGGAAACTTCAGACCCAGTTTGGTTGCTTTATCTGCGATTAAAACAACTGATAGAGTATGTTTGTGCCCCTCAGCTGACTTTAGAACAAATTTGCCATTTGAAGTCCCTGTCAGTGGAATATCTCAAAGCTAGATGTGCTGAAAATATGCCAATAGTAATGCATACTACCGTCAAGACACATTATACAGTCCACTTTGCGGATTTGTATGAGCTTGAAGGCCCTCTTTCACAGGCCTGGACTCTCCGCTTTGAGAGCAAACATGCTGTACTGGGAAGAGTTTTGGAGATGAGTAAGACTCATGTGAACGTAATTTTGACAATGGCTAAAAAGGATCAGCTGTTAAGTAGTTATTTACTTACTCAGGAGATGTTTCCAGAGGGACCCTCTAACAAAAAGAATGCTTGTCCTCTGGTGAAGGAAAAATATCCTGATTATCAAGTACTACTTCAAGAGAGAGTGTTCACAGAGGATGCTGTAGAGGTGAAAACTGTCTCTGTACAAAAACAAGAATTTAGAATGGGCAACTACCTACTACTTACCAAGAAAGAAGATGATATTATTGTGGGAAAGATTATGCACATCATTTGTGACCAGTTAAGTACATTTTTCCTTGTGAAAAAATTTGTATCTCCTCTCCTCAAGGACTATGGAATCTATGAAGTGACATCGGAACAACCTGCTGTTAGGTTTGAACTTCTCCATTATACTTCATCTACTGACTATACACTGCAACCTGTGTATGATTTTGAAGAAAAAGAATGCTTTTCTCTCAAGTATGCCATGCTTGAAAAGAGTACACTTGACCAGTAAAGGAAATACATATATGAACCGTTTCAGTTTTTAATTTGTGTATTTAGGAAATTGCAGAAAATTGTCTGTGTTATCTTCAAATAGTTTGGTGAACAGTAACATACTTAGTGCCATCCTTTTGTGAAGTTATTCATGTGTCATGTGTTTTGTTAAAGAATATTTGTGTGGTGGAACATTACCTCAATCAGCTAGTTATGTAGAACGTTTTGACCTTACACAAGTACCACTCAAAGAATGTTTGTGGCTCTGTAATGCCCTTCCCTTGATGTGTGATGACTGAGATGTATTTCATTCCTTATTAGTCAAATCTGGTATGAAAATATGTTAAAACAATTAGTGTGTCTTTGCTATAATGTATTCATGTTAACTTATGAGTTTGTTGTACATCTTGTTATCAAGACACTTTCAATCATAAATAAAATCCTAATTTACTAAAAAATTTCCTGCAACTGAGAGAAAAACTGTCTAAACTTGTTTTCTATCCTGCTTGGTGTAGAAATATCATTTTGATTATGGGATGAAAATTATAAGACAGTTTAAGTGTTGTACATAACTTCGTCTAATTCTTGTTGTGTAGAATGCAAATGCAAACTCCTCATATATGTATTTGAAATTATGGGTGGTTACGCCTTGTTACATTTGTGATAAATATACAACGTGTTGAAAATATCAATACTTGAATCTTTATTATCTTACAAATAATCAACGTGTCTTAAAACAAATTCTTTGGAAGAAGTTAAGTTAAACAAAAATAAAAAGCAACAAAACCTTCAACATATATCTTATGCCCCCTGACAGACATAGTGATAATGACAATATATTAAAAAATAATCAAAAGAAAATACAATTTTTTTTCTAGTAGCCATATCCAGGAAAAAGTCCAGAACACAACTTCATGGGGAACAAAATCAAAATAAAATTGCTAAGTTCAAAAGAACTGAAAAAAACATGAAAAAATAGTCATTTTGTTTAAAAAATAAACATAAAATAAAATTTCAATAAAAGGAGAAACTATATTTATGAATGAAGAGCTTCAATCATCAAGAAAAGGTTCTTCTTCCACAGTCTCTGTAGGATCTTCAAGAGATGCCATGGTTGCGTCAATAAGACGGTGGTACTGATCACAGTCTCTTTGTAGGTTTACAATTCTGGTGGGAATTGGAGCTGCTCCGCTGGCTTCTGCTCGCTTTGAGCCCATCTCAACATTTATATTTAAAATCTCTCTGCAATGCCACAAACCAGAATTTATAAAATCATCTGTTACAAATACAGCAATGTACAACAAAATACTATTCACAAGATATGACTACCTTTGAATAAATTCGCAGACAAGCCCGAACTTTCTGGGAAAATCCAGGTGGAATACAAAGAATGCAGCATATGCAGCTTGAAACGCATCCTTAAAGGAACGAGTTGCCAAGAAACAATACTTGTCCATAGTGACATAGAACTTCTTTGCTCCAAATGTGTTCTTCCCTGAATAAATAAGGTGTTTTTAATATTAGTCATACATGACACAAGACTAGACAGTGAAGAGGTGACACTGCACTGAGATCAATACTTGTTATTTCTACCACTGTGGGTGGGATGGTAAAGAAAGGGTAAAAATACAAAAAAGGTAAACAAAATTTACTCACCACAGGCAACAATACATGGTGTTGTTGGAAGCTCTTTGAGATCTGCAACATCCTCATGTTTAGTTGTTGGCTATAAAAAATATAAAGGTGTAAAATTATTTATATTTTAAATAAGTCAAGGTGTTTCATTATTTCAGAGTCACAAATAGAATCAGCTTACCTCAACATTCAAAATGAAATTGTTGACTGGCTCATTCCATAGTTTTGCTAGAAGCATCATAAGTCCAAGCAACCTTACATAGACTGCCTCATTCCCCTTTTCAATTGCTTTCTGTACACACACATTTATCTGATTTCCTTCAACACCCAGAGTAGAAATTAGGTATTGAAACATTTTAGTGGAGTTATAGGTGAAAAATAAGTCAAAACATTGATCCAAGTCTAAATTGTACAGTCTATTGAAGTGGAGAATTAGACCAACTGTTCTAAATAAGTAGGGCCACTCATTGATGAGATCAGACATTTCTGGTTCAGCATCCTCGGCACGCTTTCTCTTCTTCTTAGCCTGGAAATCTTTGATCTGTTTGTATTGGGTGAGCACATCTTTCCTTTGAGTATAGTATGTGGCCCTCATAATTTCTTTAATTTGTTCAGGGTCGCTCTCCTTTCTTCGTTTGGAATATTCTATTAAGTTGCTTCGCATTTCTTCTTGGGTTTTTTCTGTTTCACCCGGTGGTAATTCTGTATTGTGCCAGCTCTCTTTGGTAAGTCCAATCACTGCCTTCACTGGCATATTTACTATCATAACAGATTTTTGTTTTTTCCTCAGTACACATGGGCGGGGTTTGTAATTGTCAAATTGATCCTTGCAATGTTCCATGAACCTCTTGTAACCCAGATTGGTATCACCTACTCTGTCAGACAAGGACAGCGGATATTTATCAACAGCTTGTTTTGCCATATGTTCCATGATTTTCCGTTCACATGTGGGGTAAGTTGTCTTAGCAGCAGCAACCATAGCATTGATCAGCACCAATTCAGCTGATTTTGATGGCCTCCTCTTTTCTTTCAGAAGAGCCACGGCTAATTCCCCCTTCTCTGTCTTTGCAAACTTGTCCTGTTGCCAGATGTAATCCCAAGGTACAGCGACAAAAAACTTGGAATGGGAAGCAGAGCTTGTTTCGGGTTGTTTATCTATAGAACAAAAGTAACAGAGCCATTTCAACTTGTGTTTTGAAAGAGTTATTGATAGTACAAAGAGTTTGCTAGCAGGCTTTATTCTTACCTGAATCAAGATGGCTACCAGCTTTCCACCAATCAATTAACCTAGGCCATTGGAAATCATTTAGATCCATACCCTGTAAATGCTCTTGAGTAACATTCTTCAAATCGGTTGATAAGACTAGTCCCTTTCCTCTTAATGACCTGGCTATATTTGCTGATATTACTTCGGCGCGGTCTCTTTCAATCTCCGGGTTCACTTTTAACATGGACTTTAGAATGATTGAATCAATGGAATCCATCCTGACCTGGAAGATAGCAGTTGATTCAACAACAGTTTCAATGGCATTTCCTTGGTCCAGCATTGAGTGCCTTCTTCCGTTTTTAAAGATTTTAAATACTGATTCTAAGTGGATTTTTTTTTTCAAAGATAACAGAGGTTTTTATGATTATTAGCTTTAACTTACTAGAGTTCTGATTCGCCTGGCCTGTTTCGAACCACCACACTCGATAACGTCTTTCGTCTTACTGATTTTGATTTTTGAACGGTGAGCACCGTGTGCAGTTTCAATTGTTTTCAGGATAGCCAACTTCGTTCTACCTACAAGAGAATCACTTTAAAACTTCTCAATCTCTACCCTCGAGTGCTGCCGTTTTAGGTTTTTAAAAATTTATTATTATTATTAGTTTCTATCTTCAAACTGCTTCCCTCTTTCCTAATTTTTAGAAGGAAAATCACCTTCACATTTTTGTCTTTTTCGCTATGCTTGAACATGGTGACTTCCGTTTTCTTGTTCCCCGCATCCCGCATTCTTCTGCATTTCAGCTTTACCGGAATGCTTTCTTGTTCCTCGCGTTTTTCTTTTCTGTTCTTCCTCACTCCATCTTTACTCAAGTGATTTACTTTGTAAAATCACCCGAGCTGGAGTCGTTCACCAGGTGCAGTTGCTGCTAGCGGCGCGTGGCTGCAGTTTTTGTGCCCCCCCCCCCTCCTTTCCCACACACATACATGGTCTCCAACAACTGGGGCCGCCCGCGCGCCTCCTGGCTGCTTCACTGAGAAGATGAAGTGATTTTTCTTGGTGTCTGTAGGTTTGTCTTAAGTGCATTCTGTGTGGTGAGACGCAGCTCCTATCGAGGGACTCGGAGTACAAGCCGCCCTGGCCAAACGCTATAATTAATTCCAATTGAGTTTCAATGCTAGAACTTGAATTTATCATCTCAAAAGCAGTGGATGGTGTGTGGGGGGGAGGAGGAGGGGGGGGCAGAAAACCTGTAGCGAGGGCACCGAGGGCAGAGCCCCGAACAGCCACTGTAGCTGGGGGAGTGTACTTCCCCGCCACTTCCCCGCCACTTCCCCGCCGAAGTTGTGGCCCGGTGAGCTTCTCCTCCTCGACGGCGCCGGCGAGCATGACGGTGTCCACGTCGCCGTCGCCTGCCCCGGCCACAGCAGCTCCACTTTGCCCAGGTCCTTGGCCTCGCGGGGGAGCGTGGCGGTCGGTCGTGCCGACCTGTGCTAGGTGCTGGTCTAGATGTTGAGGTCCAGGATGCGGAGGGAGTTTCAGGCAGCCACAGCCTCCAGCCCGAGGAGGTTGCAGCACGTCATCAGCGCGGAGGTTGGGCAGGTTGGCTAGCAGAGGCACGACGCGGAGGTCAAGCTCATGCGGAGAGGCGTCCTGGCGGCTATCAACTTCACGACACGCCGCTGTGCAGGACGGCTTGAGTGCGTACGGCAGCGCCACCACTTCTAGTTTCTCCAGGCCGGACATTGCCAAGGGGCAACACAGGACGAAGGCGGTCGACACGGACACCAGGTCGATCCTCTTGAGCTGGGCGCCTTCTGGAGGTCGCCGCCGCTCGCGTCGAGCACGAGCATCTTGGGCTCTGGGACAGTGACGCAGTATGGCCCTGTGCCCGGCCTCAAGACGCGGTCGTAGTATCAGTCAGCTGTTCACCCTAGCTGGCGTCTTCGTGCGGCAGCGGCACACGATGTGTGTCCACGCGGCCGCCAGAGCAAAGCACGCCCAGACGTTGCCCGAGCTACTGCTCCTGGCTGGAGGCTGCGTCGCGACTGTCCCCTCGGCCGAGCCGAGGCTTCCAGCCGCGCCGAGCGCAGGGAATGCGCTGACCCTTGCAGTTTGGGTCTGCCTGTCAATCGGCCTCTCTAGGGCTATAACAGCACCCGGACTACCGCCTCGTTCGCAGGGGCGTAGGCAACCCCGCTCAACGTGTGCGCTGTTTGTGTTGCCTGCCGCCCCGGCGCCTCTCCTTCCCCTCTAGTCGGAGGGCTGGTAGGCTGACGCTAACGCGCGTGTTGATGTCACATTAGCCCTAGATAGAGGAAAAGTGAAGTCAATGCCACCTGATTTGACAAAAAGGAGCATGTCCAGTGGTGATTTCTCAGAGTGGCATAAGTCCGGGTGTGATTTGACAGACTGGCGTATGTCCACAAACATGACTTTTGAAGAGGGCATATGTCCCGGTTGTGATTTGTCAGAATGGCGTAAGTCCTCCGGATCCATGGACATATGCCATTCTGACAAATCACATCCGGACATATGCCTCTTTGGAAAATCCTCTTTTTGGACTTACGCCTGTCTGTAAAATTACAACCGGACTTATCCCATATTGACATCTGCTTTGTCCCCATAACACTGGGCGTATTGCACTTAGGAAAGTTTTGACTATACCAAACGGTTCATATTACCCAGTAGTATCCAAAAATGGAAAAAAGTGATTTTCGGAAAAAGTGGACTTAGGCCCTACCCCACTTTCACTTGTCACCAGTGAACTGAAGTGGCTATTTGATTTTAATCTTCATGTGTAAAGTTCTAGTCCGAAATGCTCTGATAAGTTCTCTCCCTCTCTCTTAAAGCTTTTGTTCTAATATCCATAAGAAGCTATTTAGCTTCTTTTAAATAATCGATATACCTTGGTTTTAACTTTTTAACTGCAAAATATGTTGGATTTTAACATTGATCTAACACATAATCAAATGTAATTTTGATCATGATGATAGGACTCATTTTATAAAATGAAGTCAAGTGAACATTACTTTGAATATGAATTAGTAACGCCTTTTAATCTGTTAACGTATTGGCCATTACAATAATTCCACTTCTGCTTTTAATCATTTTAAATACATATTATTTGCCTTCCTCATAGGTGTTGTTCAGCAAGGTAAAAATAAATAAAATTAAACAAAGCAATATATTGTTTCATATCTTCATTCAAAATAGTGCACTGGAACAGAATCAGCAGTAACCATTCAGGCGAATCTCACTTGCACACCTGGGACGTGTCTAGAGCACTGCATTAAGAAACTGGAACAAACGCAATCATGCTTTAATAATAAGCTGAAATTTAAACTGGAATAATGACACAAACCAGTCTTGTATACATACCTTTAGCTTACTCAAGTCTCTCCTTTAAAACTGTGAATCTTAATACAAATCAGACCTGCAATGATAACCAAAAACAAAAATTCTATTACAACAAGAACAAGCACAAAAAAATTCAATACAGTCACATCTCAAGTTCAATTTAACTAATCTAAAATTGGATTTGAGTGGACAATGTAAGCAGCACTACCATAGTTGAATTATTTTATTTTTCTTGAATTAAATTAATAACCTCTAGAACTTATAATGATATGTTTCCTTCTCACAAATGGAGACAGACTGTCGGGTTAATGTCTACTTGAATAAAAATCAAAACATGAAAATAAAGTTCTAATTAAAATGCGCACTTGAACAAGGGAGCGTAAGGACTGAACTTTTGGATAGTGACACCACATATTCTAGGTGTTGATTCTCTTAGCTTACTAAAACAACAAACCTCATTCAATATCCACACTGGACCTGGTATATTCCATACTGCAAACACTTCCACTGTTAGCATCAACTTCCTGGTGTCAACCCTCGGTGGCAAGCTGAGAGTCCATGGGTGACCAAGAGAAGACGCGATCACCTGAAACCATTCATCAGATCATCATGAATACTAGTCACAAAAAAAAGCACAATTCTTAAACACTATCACATGAGATGGCCACAGTCAAGCAGAAGCCGCAATTAATAAGCTAGAGAGTGACAATTTCATTGAGGTTTCATCTGAACTACCAGGACAGTTTCAGTTTGATTTAAAGTACAGTTTCTCTGTCAAAGACTCTCTACTCTGAAGACATACAACGAGCAATTGTCAATGATGGTAGCGGTCGTAAGCAAAGCAATAAAAACTTTCAATGGAGTACCATGCCAAACGTTAGGTTAGAATTTCTCACCTGGAGAAATATTACACATCGTAGCTACGCACAAATAACGCCACGACACCAGAACCGTTATAAAAGTAACCTTTAACACAGTTTTCTATCAAATGGCCTGTAATTCTAGAAATTGCTACTACATCTATACCAATAATAACAATCAGCCAACCGAACTGGGGACTGCGTGGGGTGGGGACGGGGGGACAAGGAGGAGGGAGGGGAAACGGGAGGTGGGGAGGAGGTGGTGATCAGCTGACTGCTGACTGCGAACAACGCTTCAACGAGTAAATGCACGGTGCACGGTACACTGGTAACTCTCGTCTCACGTGTGGACGCGGAGTTGTTTTTTGTTTTCGAGTTTAGCCGTGTAGCCCAACTTGGTGTAGCTATAGAATGACATCGCAGCACTCTTTATCTCTCTCGTTTGTATCCATTGTAATTGTAGCTCCAATTCGTCGTGCATTATTTTCGCAAATAATGTTTTTGAAAAGACCAGTGTCAAGAGTTTGCTCAACTTGCTCTTGTCAACCCTCTCTGAATGGTGTGTGTTCTTTTGGGTTAGACGATGTGGGATGGCCATATCTCCTTGTCGGATACAATCACAGTCACCGCTGGATGCTGCTGCTGGGGAATACTTAATAAAGGTAGGGTCAACCAAAGTGACAGTGTAGAGTATTGACAACTCAAACGTGTTTAGTCAAAGTAGGTTCAAAAGGTTAAAGT
>NW_026267307.1:423062-426011 GCF_000697945.3 Frankliniella occidentalis | reverse complement strand
GTAAATGGACAGCTGACTCAAGGCATGCAGTAAGTTAAGTTCTCATGTAGGTAGGGCTTGTCTGTTTTTGTGAATAAACACTGGGTACCTTGATTGGTCTTACAAAGTACCCACCCTTTTAAACTTTAGTAGTATTCTTTGTAATACTACATACTTCTGAGGTGAAAGCTATAATCCTGTTGAAAGTTTGATCTGCAAGTTTTTTCTATTAGATCTTTTCACAATTTTTTTTGTAATGTTACGATATTTTTTGTAAAGTTACGAATGTGGTGGTTGATAATTTTACGATTCATGTTTGTCAAGATACGAAATGAAAAACAGTATTGGATTACGGTAACTTTCCGTAAAGTTATGACTGTAGGGTTTCGTAACACAACGGTCCACTTTGTAATTTTGTTTTACATAAAAATATCGTAACTTTACAGAAAAATTTTTCACAGTGACATAGTCTATTTAAAATTTGAAATTTTTGATGTCAATTTTTGAATACTTTGTGGCAGTCTTTAGATTTGGCTAGAGCTGAAGATGCAGAGTAACAGAATCGTCTGTAATCCTAGAGCTGGTTTAAATATATCCGTATATTCATGATGAATAGATATTCCAAAGACCTTTTATGAATTGAAATAAAGGGTGTGATATTGTTATGAAGTGAGCTTTGTTTGTAATCGACAATCGTTGCAAACGCTGAGTACTGCAGCAGACGACTCCGTCGTCTGCTGACGCGCCGCCCCCCACCACGCAGAGCCCACGGCACGGCCTGCGTGAGCGCGACCGCCTCCGCGAGGTGCCGCGCCCTAGCGGCGGGCACCCGCACCACGCTACCCCCTCCACCGCCAGGACCCTGGCGGGAGGCTCGAGCGGGCGCGGCGCGGCCCGCGCAGCGCCCGGACGGACACTTCTGTTTGGGACGAGCTTGGAGAAGGACGTGCTCGCTCTCAGACTCTTACCGCGCTACCGTTGTTGCTACCGTTGTTGCTACCGCGCCGCGCTACCGTGATCACCCTGACTGACTACCTTGTAACAAGGACCTAATAAACACTTGTGCCGAAACTCAGCCTTTCCTTTAACCACACCTGCCTCCTAGTGCAACCGCGAGCCCCTGGCCCGGTTCACAACACTGGTGGCAGCGGTTAAAGTGGAGAGGAGGAGGAGGAGGAGGAGTGGGCTGAGTTGAGGTTTCTCGCTCGAGCCGCACCGCACAAGCCAGGTTACTGGCTGAACCAATAAAGAATAGATAGGCGAGGCCCCTTCCCTTTCTGTTTCTTTTACAGGGTTCGTGCCATCCGCGAGCCTCCTCGTTGATTTGGTTTTCAGGTTCAGGTGTCGCAGTCAGTGTGAACGTGAAGTGTTCAGTGAAAGTGTAGTGTTTTGTGAAGTGTTTTGTGAAAGTGAAGTGTTTGTGTTTTTGTGTGTTCTTTTGTGTCTTGTGTTTGTGTCGTTGAGTAAGCTTGAGGGTCAGGATGGTGCGCAAGCAGCGTCCTGCCGCGCCGCGCCCCCCGCGGAGCGCTACGCCCGCCGACGAACCGGAGGAACGCGGTGCTGCTGAGCACGCGCCCCCACCGAGTGCGGCTCCCCAACGCCGACGGTCCGAGAGGCTCTCTCTACCGACCGCGGCCGGGGACGCTACGTCCTCGTCGGCCGGGGCGCAGCAGCTGCGCCCTGGGCAAGCCGGTGACCCGGGCGCCTCGACCTCGAGGGCACCCGTGAGCCAGGCCGAGGCGGGCAGCAAGGCGCGAGCCGCTGAGAGCCGCAGGACTGCCACAGCAGAGTGTGGCGGGCCAGCGAGCGTCGGCACCCGCCGCGTTACCCGCCATAGCGTCCGCGCTGAACAAGCTAGTGATAGGGCAAGGAGTGTGGGCACTGTGGAGGGGCCTAGCTCCGCCGGCCGCATGGCGCCCCAAGACGGCCGAACCGCTTCCCGCCAAAGCGAGCACTCTCGCAGAGGCGCGAGCCTCGGACCAGCCCGGGGCGGCCGTGAGGCGGCGGGCAGGCAAACGGCAAGCCGTGCAGATCGAGCCGTTTCCCGCCAAAGCGAGGGCACTCGCCGAGGAGGGAACACGGCCGAGGATCGCCAGCCAGCCCAGGCAAGCGCTAACCGCCAACCGGCTTCCCACCAACGCGATAGTTCTCGCAGAGCGGGTAGCCCCGGCGGCCAGAGTGTTGTGTCGTGCGCTCCTTCAAGCCCAGCCCAGATGCGCGTGCCACCCCCAAGGACCGAGATCTTGTACGGACCTGGGGATCAGTACGACATGGCTCCCCCCGCGGCCGTTCCACGCCGGCACGGCGAGGGCCGCGGAGCAGAGGGAATGCCAAACCGTACCGTGGGGCACGGAGCAGAGGGAATGCCAAACCGTACCGTAGGGCACGGAGCAGAGGGAAGGCCAAGCCATGCAGAGGGCAGATCGTCTGCCTCGAGGGCAAGTGCGGGATCCCGCCCCCGCCCAGAAAGCATCTGCTTCGAGGGCTTCCACTCTGACGAGGCGGCCGCGGCCGAACGCCGGGCTCGAGTCGAGGAGAGGAACTTGTACCGATTGATAGACGGTGACAAAACGAATGTCCCGCCTCAGCTAGGCAGGGCGCGCTCAGTTGCCCCCGAAAGGGACCAGCCCAGGGAGACTGCGCGCCCGCGCCTTCCCGGCGCCAGCGGTGAAGGCCGGAGAAATGCTCATGAAATCGACGTCGTGTCAGTGCGGTCGGGGTCGCACCGGTCTCGCCGAGCTGGCGAGGACCTCCCTCGCGCAGCCGTGCGGCGTGCCGCGTCTGCGGCCCCTGCTCCTGCCCAGGAGAGGTCAAGGGACCAGAACCGCAGGCGGCGTCGATCCCCCTCTGCCAGCTCAGTTGGGAGCGAGAGTAGAGCGCACCCAAGGCGCCGCCGACGCCTATCAGAGGGCAGACGCGGGGCGGCAAGGGGACGCAACTCTCCGTCACCCTCATCATCCCCTTCCTCGA
>NW_026267307.1:404402-414677 GCF_000697945.3 Frankliniella occidentalis | reverse complement strand
GATCAATGACATCACAGTCCGGATCATAAAGGAAGGCAAGCGGCCGCGAGTAGTGCACGTCGACCGCCTTGCACAGGCAAATCGACGGCGCCGGGGACGAGGTGTCAGACACGGGTCCGCACTCGCCGCGCCGTGCCATCTCCTCCTGGGAGGCGCACTGCAAATTTTGAATGACTAGAAATTTGCAAACCCGCGGCCCCGCGCGAGCATAACGACGCCACCACACGTCGAGGTGCAGGGCGAGAGGCACGCCGCACCACGCACGCTCACACAGCAGCCGAGCAGTGATGAGCATAACGACGCTGATGTCGATGCCGCCACACGTCAGGGTCGGGGTGCAGGCCAACATGCCGCACACCGCACCCGCACCGCGGTCACACACGCACGCACACAGAAGTGTGCAGGGACAGACGCCAGAGCACCCCACGGGCATAAAAAGCAGCTTTCTGCTCAAAACGAGAACCGTGGGGATGAAGGGCGTAACTCGCTTGAGCCCGCAAATGCGCCATCAGAGGGCAAATGACCGGACCAAGCTGAGCAGAGTGCAGGGGAGATGACAAGCAGGCCCCACCCTGTGTCGGTGCGAGAGCCGCGAATCGCGAACCAGTCACAGTCAGCAAAAATCACGCAGTTTCTCTGCAAAGTAATTTCAAAACAACGACGCTTGCGTTGCTGCATTGTTGTCAAAACCGGCAGAAACCAGCCGAACGTTTTCCCGGAACGACAGAGCGGCCGGCCCAGCGCTGGGCTACCCTGCCGCTCCCCGCCCCCCTCGCCATGCTAGCTACGCCGTGATTGGCTGCCGAGCGAGCCGGACGAGGGTGGGGGGTGTGCGGGCGGGGCTCAGAGCAGGGCGGCAAGCCGAGCGTCGGTCACTTTCTGTCAACCAGCCGAACCGAGCGGACGTGTGCTCACTGCGCGCCGTGCTGCGGAGTACTGTGACTGTGACCTTGTGCTGTGCCTGTGTGTGCAAACTATCCTGTGACCTTGTGCTGAGCCTGTGTGTGCGAACTACCCGGTGACCTTGTGCTGTGTTTGTGGGCGCAACCGCGCTGCGATTCGAGCTCGAACTGCCATGATGAACCTCGCGGTACGCGCCGGGTCTAGCGTCTCGGGTGCCCCCGGAGGCAGGAAGCCACCCCGCCCCCCGCACAAGAAAGAACCGGACGTGAAGCTCGGCGGAGGCAGCTGGAAGTGCCAAAGGTGTGGGCAGCTAACACAGTGCCGCCCGGAGGCAGGCCAGAAGCCACTCTGCTACTACTGCATGAAGAAGCTGCAGGCCAAACCGGGAAGCAACCGGGCGCCCGCCATCGCCATGGGTGACATACACCTCGTGTATGAGTTTGGTGCGGACGGCAGGCCGGTGTTCACCGTGGCGCCGTCAACCCCAGCTGCACCCCCGGCAGCAAGCCCAGCGGGGCGCAAGAGGACCTACTCACACTCTCCCGCCCCGCCGGGCAGGAGGACCTCTCGGGACGACAGGCAGCCGGCCCAGCCGACGGCCCACGCAGCTCCTGCACCTGCTGGCCGGAATCGTAGGGCATTGGGCCCTCGTTGCAACCGGTGCAACGCGTACGGGCACAGGCAGGCGGGCTGCACACGACCGGCGAGAAGGCAGCGCGGTGACAGGACGCGACCTGCTCCAGCGACTCCACATGTCGCCGCCGTGCCTCCAGCGGCCGCTACTGCTACCATGCCACCAGCTGTCGTGCCCCCAACTACCGCCGCCGTGCCACCAGCTGTTGTGCCCCCAGCTACTGCCGCCGCGCCACCAGCTGCTGCTGAACCTCCAGCAGCTGCTGCTGAACCTCCAGCAGCTGCCGCTGCCATTTCAGCAGCTGCCGCTGCCATTTCAGCAGCTGCCACCGATGCGCCCGCGGCGGCTCAGGCGACCGCGACTGCCTCGACCCAAACTGACCCCCTCAGTGAGTCCCTCACATCCCCGGCAGCCCCTGCCGAGGAACAAGACGTGTGGGCCGAAATGTGGGAAAATGTGTCTGCAAAGGCGAAGAGGGCGGTCCAGAAGGCAGCAGAGGCGAACGGCAGGACCGTCCCAAATTTCTTCGAGATGTCGCGCGCCTTGAAAGAGCTCGACGACGAAAACCAACATCTGTGCGACGTCGTGAAAGCGCTGGATAAAACTGTGATCACCCTAACGCAGGAAATCAGCGACTGCAGGGCGCGAGGCGTGGCCCCAATTCCGCCGCCCCTGCCGCGTCAGCCAAGGCTTGGGGAAGAGGGCTACGTGCCTCCCCCCGGCTCAAAGGTCGACCCTCCAATGCGACGGTACGAGGACATCTCCGCCCCCTCGAGCCCGGCTCAGGACCTATTTGATATAGACTTCTATTTGAATAGTCCTGCTCTTACTGAACTGGAGGCCAAGGTCGAAAGTGTTGAACTCGATGAGGAAGAGGTGAAATCCAGTGAGAAAGTAAATGAGGGACAGAAGGACGGAGAGGAGTAATGTGTTGTGCGCAGTGTTGTGTTCCTAAGTGCAGCTGTTCTAACTGCAAAATCTGCGCAGTGTTGTGTTCTTAAGTGCAGCTGTTCTCACTGTTCTAGTTTTTTCTGTTTTTTTCTCTCCACTCTCCAGCCCCAATTGGCTAGGATAGAGTTTTTTTCCTTTTTAGTTATTTTGACCTAAAGGATCATTGTTTTGAAATCACTGTTTGTGCCTCAAAGAGTTAACTTTGTTTTCTACACTCTTTTATTATTCACTCCTCCATTTCATAATCGTAAACTCTGCAGTCCTGCATTTTGTATCAAAATTCAAACGGTACTTTGCACTTGTTTCCTGTATTGGAGTTCAAAAGGACTTTGCCTGTTACTTTAATGAATAAAGCCAAATGCTAAAATCTATCTCTTTTCTTACTCAAAAAAAAAAAAAAAAACAACTTCAAACAAAAATTTTCTTTTGAAAGGGGGAAAGGGAGAGGATTTTGAACTATTATTCGAGAAGCACTGACACAGAAACGTTCAGGCCCTGAACATGAGGGGAGATGGAACATCATAAAAACGACCCTACTTTTACGAAAAGGTTTCTTTTCTTTACAATCTAATTGCGGGGGCGCAAACAGCCTTGGATGCTAATGGAGGGTTGCTCGATCAAATTAGCTTCCATGCTCAAGTCAACCACCACGGGGCCAGTTACGAAGGAGCAGCTGGAGATGGGAGCAGTTACGAGGCTGGGCCAATGAGAACACACCACCAACTTCGCCATGGAATTGGCTCAAAGTTAAGTAGCGGCAATTACTGACTGAATCTTGTTATGACTAAAAGAAATTCAGAGGGACTTAATGCATTCAAGTGGGAAACTAAATCAACTAAAATTTAAATGGGAAAAGAAATTTGCAAGAGATTTAAAAAAAAAAAAAAAAAAAAACACTTGTCCTATCAGAGGTTACTACGGAAATGGAAATTTGTTTCAGCTTTACTCTCCCCGCACTGCTAGCACTGCCAGTACCCCGGAGTCTACAAGTCAGCAACCTGGAAGCCCGTCACCTCCCTCAACCAGACCTCGAGAACGCAGACTCAGCTGGTCCAGGAAGGAGTACCACGAGACCGTCCAAGATGGAGACCACGACCCAGCATGAAGATCACTTTAGTCACTTTGAGGCACTCAGTAGGGCATGGTTTGCGACAAATGCAGTATTGCTGAACGAGAGTAAGGCAGGCCAGGTGACTGACAGCCTAACTACAGCAAGCCCCTGCCCGTCCATAACCTCAAGCCCTGGTTCCGACGTTGGTTTTAGTGGGGTTTTCCCAACGTCCTAGACGCTCCGAAGGAGGGGAACCACTCTCTCTCACTCCACCCTCCGTTTTGCATCCCCTATGCAAAAGCTCTTTCAGAGAGGGGAGGGTAGTGTTATGAAGTGAGCTTTGTTTGTAATCGACAATCGTTGCAAACGCTGAGTACTGCAGCAGACGACTCCGTCGTCTGCTGACGCGCCGCCCCCCACCACGCAGAGCCCACGGCACGGCCTGCGTGAGCGCGACCGCCTCCGCGAGGTGCCGCGCCCTAGCGGCGGGCACCCGCACCACGCTACCCCCTCCACCGCCAGGACCCTGGCGGGAGGCTCGAGCGAGCGCAAGCGGCCCGCGCCGCGCTCGGACCGACACTTCTGTTTGGGACGAGCTTGGAGAAGGACGTGCTCGCTCTCAGACTCTTACCGCGCTACCGTTGTTGCTACCGTTGTTGCTACCGCGCCGCGCTACCGTGATCACCCTGACTGACTACCTTGTAACAAGGACCTAATAAACACTTGTGCCGAAACTCAGCCTTTCCTTTAACCACACCTGCCTCCTAGTGCAACCGCGAGCCCCTGGCCCGGTTCACAACAATATAGTATTGCAGGTACATTATTTGAAGGGTGTAGATATAAGACAAACTTGAAAGGCAGCCACCTAATTTCTATTACAAATTCTTTTTTTCTTAACCATCTGACAGAATTTACTAAAACATATTACTGTAATTAAACCACAAAAGTAAATACACGTCTCTTTATAAATAAATGTGTTCTATGTGAAGAGGAAACACAAGAATAAAAGTGTAAGCAAATCCAAGCGTTTACTGCGCACAGAGCAACAGGAGGGGAGTCCAATCCACAACGTACAATGAATAAAGGGTATGTAAGAGTTCAGCCTCGGGTTCAGCGCAATCTAAAACATTGATATGTTTCTTATTACTACTAATTTACGGGAGGAATCTGAACACAATGCTGCCTTATAAGTCATCATCGTTATCTTCAAATTGAATAACATCAACAGTGTGCCTTGATTGGTCACGATAGTTTGAGGGTGTAATCCACCTTAGTGATGAATGAACGGATTAAGGATATGTGCAGAGCAGAGACAGACAGTCTTAGCAAAGTTGCAGGAATGCGGTTTTATCAGCATGCCCACGATGAGGCTTACAACGTACTTTGAAGTCCAAAAATATGGACAGAATGTCAGAATAGGAGGAAGAGGATAATAGTAAAAGAAACATCACAATCAAACAAATATTTTTGAATCAATACCCATTTTATTTCCAACTGCACAGTTAATAAAATATTCACTATAAAGTTCTAGGCTTTCGCACTAACAAGAGAACTTCAGTACCTGAAATTTGAAACACCACTTACAAAGCTCCAGTGCTACAACACTAATGGACCCAAGGAATTTATAGCTTTACGATTAGTAGGGAAATTTAGTAAAGGCCTGATTTTTTTTCAGGGAAAGTGCTTTCTCAGCTTTCCTTGTTAGCGACGTCGTGTCGTCTGCTGAAGCTGAACGTTGTGTTTTCAAAACAAAAGGCCCTCTGCCCTCTGTGCATTTTGGTGCAAGTGTTTGGTTCGTTTCTGAGTGTTTGCAGAAGGCATCGCTATCGACAAGCACAGCAGAAGCCAGTGTTTTTTTTTTGGTTGTTGGTGGTTTTGTTTGTTGTTATGGCGTTTGGTCGACGGTCGAGTTAGTTGGTTTCCGTCTCCATAATCGTGGTTTGCCAGTATGAAAGCTTTCAATAATGCTACTTTTGTACCGCCCATCTCGACAATTGCATCGAAACTTCCCTCATTTTATTGTGAACTTATTCTTGGATGTGTGGACGACTCCCAAGCGACCATCGACGACTATGAGAGCGTAACTTCGTGGTTCACCTGTTACTCACAGCACACACCAGACATACACATACAATGTGTTTTCACAAGAAGTTTTTGGCCAAGTTACTGTCAACTCTTATCGTAAACCGACCCCTAACCCACTCAGCATGGGGAAGGTTTTGATGTACCACCAAATCACAGGATTGACAAATCGGCCATGCTGTGCCAATGTCCTAGGTGAGTCAAACTTTAAAGTTTAATATTCAGGCAGAACTACATGGAGATTCTGTATTTCAGAGAGAGCCCCTTGATCATAGAAAACCGTAGTCTTATAACCTTTACTTACTGTAATAAACATGGAAATGCAAGAGTGACAAGTTGTACAGAAATCAAGTTTCAAGTGTCAAAATATGTTTTCTTTTCGTTTCTCATTGCCAAATTTGTTCTCAAGGGACGACCACTCCTTAATAACAAAGATTAGTCATTAATACGTCAAATTTTAGTCACAAATGTGAAAGTCAGCATGACTTATTGTATCATTAAGAAATGAGGGTTTTTTGATGTAATCATGACGTTTTATTGATGGTGCTGAATTTAAAACAAAAATTATTCCTAGCCAGAGTTTGCCGAGTCATTCTTATTCATCTCCATCTATTCCATCATCATGTCACCAGTTCAAATCGACTTGTTGTGCTGGCTCCACGTGATATGCGAACCTGCCACCTTGTGGTCTAAAGGTGGGCTCGCTAGCCCCTGAGCCATGCCTAACTGTGTGAGACGGGCTTGCGTGCCACTTGTGTTACAAACCAAAGTAGAGATGTGATCATCCATCTAACAGTATGGCTCTGTTCCTGTCTGATGTGTCCCAGCGTCCAGCTCACCTGTATTTGTGGATGTCATCAATCACAGTTACAGGCTACAAAAAAAATTGTAACTATGGGATGGACAACATTTGCCTTGCTCAGTGGACAAAATATAGTTCCCTAATACTTACATTGAAAAGAAAAGGCATTGGTAAAATTGCATCTTGCAATTGGACTAATTTTAATCTTTAATCAAGGTTGTCCAAAAGATAAAAAGCACAAATCATGAAAAAAATGCACCTCTTATCTGGACAAAATTGTCCATTTGTCTAGGTACAAGTCATTTGTACCCTGTTTTAGGGACTAATTTGTCCATTGAAAGATGCAAAGATTTTGTAACTCATTCTATGGAAAAAAATTGTCCCTTGACATTTAGTGTGTATACACAAATTATCTCGGCCAAATGAAACCGGAGGTGGATTGTAAAGGTACCTCGGTAAAGTTCGAACTCTGCCCTTTCGCGCGATACCACTCATGCGGTTGGTCAAAATATCAAACAGCTTCAAAAAGTGCGGAAAAGACATGCGTGTGCTCGACCGGCTGGCGCGCGGCCGGGGACGCCGGGGGACGCGCATGGTGTGCGGCCTGAGCGCTCCGTTTCTACCCCCTGATATTTGTCCAAAAGACTCTACTTTGACGAGTTACCCCTTAGGAAACCATTCAATATTTTCACTTTTGTGAGAGAAACTCCCTCTAGCGCCCAAGCGGTGAGAGATAGAGCATAACAGACGAAATTTTCGCCCTTGGAGCTCTACTTTCAAGTTACCCGTAAGGAAATCATAAACAAAAAATATTTTTTTCAACTTCTTTGGCCTTTGCTGTTTTGTACGATACCCCCTTTCAGCCCCATACGGGTGGCTGGCAGGATTTGCCGTAGGCGTTTTGTTTTGTGGGAGTGAACCTGGAGATCCCCTGAAAATTTGAAGTCTCTAGCACATCTCCTTCTTGTGGAACAGACAGACACACAGACAGACACACAGACAGACACACAGACAGACAGACAGACACGAGGTCGTTTGCATAAGCCCGATGGATAGCTTTTTCAAAGCAGAAGGGCGGGCTAAAAACAACGCTTGCATTGCAAAGATAGGCTTTGGGTGCATTTCCTCGACTTTTGTGGTGCCGAATTGTTTCGCGCAGCGTATACCTACTGAAGACCGGCGGAGGGGCGGGGGAGGGGCGGGCGGTGCGCGGCGACCTGTCAGTCATACAATAGGACGAGCTCCGGGACCCCAACAGAGTGCAATTGCCTGCAATAGGAACCACTGCACGGACCTAACAGTTACTATCCTGGATGGAACTTTTTTTTCAACTCCTTGCGATGATTTTTGAACGAGTTATTGTCGAAAAACCGACTTTGCTGCACCCTAGCATTCAAAGTGGCCCAATCTGGTTCAAATTGGCGCACGTCTACCTAGGCCTCCAGTGCGGACACACGATTCGAGTGAAAGACTAGAGGCAGAGGCCCCCCCCCCCCTTCCACGCGTACCAAATGACAATATTCTTGTTACCTTATCAGTGCACAGAACTCTTGGTAGCAAGAATAAAAACCTCCGTTCGTGTTGGTAATCTAAGAGTGCGCGTTAAGACAAAGTGTGGCCTTTCACTCGTAAAGGCACTGTTTCTTCGTTCGATTGTCCACCGTCACCCACTCATCAGACGAAGATAATTCAAGTCGAGTGCCTCATTCAAAATTCTAAGACTGGTTGTTGGGTGACGTAAGCCTCTTGTAATATAAATCGTTAGTAAGGATGGGGCGTGGGGCAAGAGATTCAGTTTCAGAAGAGCAGCGAACCTGCATTGAGATGGTGAGTAAATTTTTGCAAGGTCGTTCTCCCCTATGATTATCGACAGACATTAGTACACACACCCTAAATGTCAAGGGACAATTTATGACGGAGATGCATCGCTTAAGCGTACCTTCTAAGATGAAATTTTGAAGCTTGCGTTGTGACAACGTTATAATTTCAAGTAAACAATGTCTGATCGTGCAAAATCCCAACATCGCAATTGAGTTTAAGCATGCTGCCCCAAATCCCACCGCAGGGGCTTGGAGATTTCCTTATTTGACACACCGCATTCAAAAACGTCTTCTGAAGACTTGCGATGTGACAACAATTATTGACGTAGACGTACCATTTCATCGTTGCATTTCTGTTTCACTTTATCAGAGGGAATTTAAAGGCCCTTTAGGAATAGTGGTCCTCTTGTACTTTACCACTCCTACGACCGCGACCTGTGGCTGTGCGCAAAGCTTCGTGACGCCTTGAGAGTCTTTATGCGAAGCGAGATGCGCGAGTTGTCGAGGTGGATCAGTGTTATTTCCGCGGCCCAAATAATGACCTCAAAACTTCTCAAGGGTATTCCGCCACAGCTCGAAATCGAACTATACTATTTATATAAATGTTACTTCTGTATAGTTCCGCTTCGCGGTCCAGCGATTTAATAGTTCAGCCAGCTACACTACCTACAGCCACTCGCCTCATTCGCTCATCTGCCTGGCGAAGTCTGTTACGCTAGGTTCTACAACCACTTGAATCGTGGGTGTGGGCCCCTAAGATCCGAGAGCCGCGTCAGCGGAGACCGGCCGAACCTTACGGCGCGACTCTGAGAGAGGGCGCTGCTTTAGATATATCAAATAAGTTCTGTTCTTTTTCTGTTTTGCCAGACTGAAACGTCGATGCTCATAACGCACCTTGCTCTCGCTTGCTGTCTAGCCGGCGCAAGTGGCCGGCTACTGACGGCTGAAGACAGTATCGCGTTGCCTAAGGGGCTTCTCATTGGTGCCGGGGTGTCAGCTGTGCAGACAGAAGGGGCCTGGAATGAGGACGGTGAGTCAGAAAAATGAAAGTTTTCTCACCAGTTCAATGCTTGTTCCGTTTGAGCGATAACTAGAGATAGAGTAAACGCTCCAGGCTGAGCTAGCAGGCCACGGCTACTGCACTCGGTGGTGTGAGAATGAATGACAGTCCATCTAAGGGGGGTTATAACTTTTTAGGCCAAAATTTGGGGTTTCAAGCTGATTCTACCATAAATAACTGAAAGAAGGCTGGCTTATACAGACATAACCACCAACTGTAGGGACATTTACGGAAAATATTTCACTTGAGAAATTTTAAATCTCAATGGAAATCAGGTAGCTAAGGCGGAAGATTTGCTGTCAAAAATCGTAAAAAGCTTTAATCAAGTCAATTTACCGACTAGCAAAGTATCTGAGTGAGCGAGGAAGGCCGGGTAGACGGCGGGGCGGCGGTGGGCAAGGTGTTCCCTACAATCGAGAATATACGTATCGGGGTTATTTGCGTAATAGACCATTCCGCTAAGCCGAAACAGAAGAAGAGAAGGAAGAAGCAAATAAATATTTTGGGACTTAATGGACCTTCTTACACAGCATTTTACAACTCTTACATGTTCAAAATGTTTTTTTAAAGCAAATGTGATATTTTTAAGACAACAAATCACTCACAAATTGGCCCCATCAGCTCTAAACGATACCTTTGCTTCTTCCTTCTCTCTTTTTTTTTTTTGGCTCAGCGAAATGGTCTATTAATTGTAGAAAACCCATAGTTTCTAGAACAAAACCGAGTAGACCGTTTAGCGCACACTACCTACCCAAAGCTGAGATATCCCGTGTTAAAAACGGTTGTAAACCGCACTGCAGCGTCGTCGTCTTGTCATGGTGTTCAACTTACAAGTCGAGTCATTGTCTCTCACATTCTAACAAAATATTTATTCACTCTGTATGAACGTAGGTATGGCATGAACTAGGATATCTGGAATCGGTCACCTCCTTCATCCCTACGTCATACCTACGTTCATACAGAGTCCAATAA
>NW_026267307.1:393069-403962 GCF_000697945.3 Frankliniella occidentalis | reverse complement strand
CCAATACCTTTAAAATGCAAATTCCCGGAAAATTTCCGTTTTTTTCCAATTTCCGGAAAATTTCCGTAACTTTGAAAATTTCCGGAAAGTTTCCAACCCTACGGCTGTTCTTATTAAGGGCGCTTTGGTTCCTAAATACGGACTCTCTACTAGCGGGCCTCACGCGTTCACCATAGGCGATCAAAAAAATCGTTCGAGGTGGTAGTAGGTGTGTCTTGTTGCAAAGATTTTATAATCTCTACCGTTTTTCAACATTATGAAAACCAATTTCAGGCCGGACTTCAGACTTCACAGGCCTTTTTCACTAAAAATCGTCCGTATTTAGGGAGAATGACTGTAGCTTGATGTGTCCCATAAACGCAACCACCGACGACAAAAAGTGTATTTTTCGCTCTCGAGATATCTCACTTTTATTTGCATTAACCCGCATTAACCTCTGCAACGTACCTAATAGCACCCCGTTGGCTCCTAGCAATCCTCGGGGGCAAAATGAGGTATCTTGAGAAGACGATTTTTTTAAAATAACATTTTAAGATTAAACAAAAAAAAAAAAAAAACTCCTCTGCTCCCTTTTCATTCTCTTTTCAAGTATCACTTCGGTTTTTGTTGACATATTCGAATGATAATCTCCTGAAAGGTCGCTAAAACGGCGTCCCCCCTGTATGGCAAACGGTGCGACCTATCGAAAAAAATCCTGGGGCATGGGTTTCACTAAAGAGACTTTTAACTGAAGGTATTGAAAAAAAATCCCGGGCGGAGGGGCTGTGGCATTTGTTGCGTTTCAAAATATAGCTGCCCAGGCTTTCTTAAATCAATACCCCAAAGACTTGATAAAGACATGCATTCCCAAACACCTCCGCACTACAAAGTAAAATTGGATACTCCGGGGCCGGCTATGCCAGGAGAAGGAGAAAAGCGTCCGGCGCGGGGAGGAGTGGGGCTTGGCGGGGGCAGTAGTAACCTACCTAAACAGTTAGGATGGTCGAAAATCTGTGACAACAATAGCCTCTTTAGTAAATTGTTCTTCAAGATTGTGAAGACAATCTAATCTGCAAAATACCTTTTATCCAGCTTGTTCCCTTTATTCTCTGCTGTAGGTAAAGCTGAGAGCAGCGTTGACTACCTAATTCACCAGGACAGACTATCTTCTCTGGGGTTGACGAATCCACACGGTACTGATATTGCTGCGAACTCCTACCACCGCTTTAAAGAGGATGTCAAGATGGCAGCGCGCCTGAAGGTAACCAAGCGCACCCTGCTTAAACCTAAGGGTGGATAATTTTCTCAGTCTTTCTTTCCTCGGTATATTTTACTACATATGTAAGTGAGTAAACGGTGCGCATTCTTGAAAACAACAACAGGCAAGACCGTTCAGATGCACGCGGCACAGCCTTCGCAGATGAAACGGCGATGCAAATCACTGGTGATTATGTGCACCTAGAAGAAAGAATTTTCATTTCAGTATAAGTCAAATGCAGTTGAGAACATGTACTCAAAATGTGCCTCTTGAAACTTGAACCATACATTTACTTAGTTATAAGATGAATCTGACTGCGTAGATCCGACTGCAGACGTTTTGGCCGTATGTCACGTATTGACTCATGAAAACTAAAAGTTTGTAAAAAATCTCAAAAAATAGACTTACGGCCATTCTCCGGGGCCCTAGCGAGATCCGACCTGGCACGCAAACTCCCTGACTCTACATAAACCCCCTGAAGTGCAACCTTTAAGATTTCAGGGGTTGATATGCTCAAACACTTTTGCAATAGCGTGGGCTCGTAAGAACAAGAAAGGGGACTAGGAAGCCATGATTGAAAATCTGGATTATCTTTTCAGCTCAAGGCTTTTCGTTTCTCATTTTCGTGGCCTCGGATTCTACCCACCTCTGATGCATCGAAACCTAATGACGTGGCGGTGAAACACTATCATGATTTAGTAGACGAAATCCTTTACTACAACATGACACCTCTGGTAAGTAATAATATGGCAACACGGTACGACCTTCATTCGTACAAAGAAAACAAAACGACTTGTTTTCAGAGACCTGTCGACTTTCAGTTAACAGAAAGGTTTCGTTACGGGTAAGAACTTTCTGCTGTTTAGGTGGGCAGAGGATAGACATTTCTCATGAAGTTCAAAAAAGTTACCAATTATTGTTAACGGCGAAACGAAACCACTGTGAGGGAAATTTAGTTCTAAGGTGCTATAGACAAAGTACTGTTAAATTTCTTGTTGAGTTTTTTTGCGTGGTGTCTTTTTAGCGCGCGCGGAGTGGACTACTAATAGGAAGTTGTTGGCTGAGCGATTAGCGAAGCCTATTACTCCGTCTGGACAGAAAAAACTTTTTCTGTCTGTCTGTCTGTGTATCTGTCGCCACGAAAACTCGAAAACGGTAAAAGGCAAGCCTCCTTGCCCACCCCCAACCGCACTCTATCTGGTTGTGTTCTGCTCAATTACGAGCAGCGCTCCGTTGAAATTTTCTATTGAATCCCACGGTTCGAGGTTTAGAGCTCATCGCTGGTGCTATTTACATGTTGTTAATGTATCCTTTTTTTCCACTTTTCAGGCAACATTGTACCACTTTGACCATCCCCAGAGTCTCGAAAGTTTCAATAGTTGGTTCGGGTACGAGATGGTAGAACATTTTGTGGAATATGCAAAGTTCGTATTCAAGGAGTACGGATCCAAGGTAGGAACGCCTGTGGCTCCTTATCCGAGTAGCGAGGCGTACTAACTGAATGCCGGTTTCACATGTGTGGGGTAAGAAAGAGCGGGGTAACAACCTATGATACTTTACTTGGCCTTGGTTACATCGCCTGAAATAGCTGATTTTGAAACTGTTTCTACAAATAACAAGAAGTAGAGTTGAAGAGTTAAAAATACCGAAGCTAGGGCTGGCGGCTTTAAGGTTATTAGTTGATAATTTAATCTTGGCACTTTTGGTTTAAGGGGCAGCATCCCCGAATACTTTGCGATCTCCGGAGACACGATACGGCCACCACGGTTAAAACTGTAACGGAGTCTTTTCTCTTCTCTACACCAGGTGAAGATGTGGTCTACAATAAACGAACCCAACATACTGTGCACTTTCTTTCCATTGCTGTACAGAAAAGCAGGCTTTAAGTTAGACACAGAAATGGATCACTTGGTTTGCCAACGCCATGCTTTACTGGCTCATGCAAGGGCGTATCGCGAGTTCAAGAAGTTAAATCTTTCAGGTAAAATGTTCTTTACACTTCTCCTTTTGCAGCATTTTTGCTGCGCCAAATTAATTCCCAAGCTTCACCATTAAGATTCAATTTATAGCTTTAAAAGCTTACATCTGTCAAGAGGCGCCCAACAGGACATTGAAAAACGAAAACCTCAAAACATAAAACTACGGATAGTTTTACGTCGGTAAACTGGCCATCGAGCGATGAAACAAATAGTCACATTTCGTACGTGCGTACGATTACAATTCCGATACCGGCACGGTAGCCTTAGTCTTTTTATCGATACTGTCTCAACAATCCCAAGACGGTTCCATGTAGAGTTCTTGGTCGATATTGGTTCATTAGTACCGAAGGAGTACAAATATCGCTTTTAATTTGACTTAACTTGAAATCCCCGATTGTAGTTTAATGCTCGATTTTGTATTCACGCCTCGAGCCAAAACGGACATCGACACTTGGGTTACTTTTGCTTACTTTCAGAAACACTTTGAATTTCAAAATGCTTCTTATGCTGGAAAGTAAGTTTTGTCCATACAGTGTAGAATCTCTACAATATGTTTTCCAGTTCGTTGTTCGAGTCGAGACATACCCCTTTCCTCTATTTAAAATAGCCTTAAGAGTACGTGTGTTCCTTATCAGGCCAGGTTGGATTGAGTCTCGCGCTTCTCCCGGCGATACCAAGGTCGACGCGTGCGGACGACATTTATGCTGCTTACGTCCTTAACGAGATGTTTGCCGGCATCCTATATAACCCTATCGTTTATGGTGATTATCCACAGGTACGTAACTTAACACCGAGCACCAACATGTTTTACAATGTTCCTACCCTAAAAGCAATCTGATGCATGTCAACGCGAGATATCGCACTGCGCCTGGCAGGTGTGCACTGAGCAGTCCGGCAGCTGATTAAACCAGTCCGCAAATCTGAGGAGAAGAAAACGGAAGTCCAAACGTGCTCTGCTGCGGTGGATGTAGAAAAAAGACGCAAGGTGTTCACCATAGTTGACCACACATCATATGGAACTAGGCCACCTGCCGGTCGACAGGCCGCGCTGCCCGCTGAGACGTTCTGAGCTGTACTTTCTTGTTTGGGCTAAGTGCTGTATTCGACTTCCCCAACATTTTAAGTTTCGGTATTTTCTATATGACACGGGCCGTAACCAAAAAGTACAGTGCCGGACCAGGCAGCAAATTTACAGCGCAGGCCGTAGGTCTTTACCGTGTGTTTTCCTGACATTGGCAGATGCTTTAAATTTACCCCCTGCGGAGGATGCGCTTTACCAGAAAATAGTATCCTTAAACCAAGGAAAATTCTCTAAAAATATTACAAGAAAACGTTTGTCCTTATTTTCTGGCACTCCTGTTGTTTTCAAGGAAGTTAAGTTAGTCCAAGGGCATTTTTACTTCATTCTAACCAGAATTTTATCAGCGAAAGAAACTTTTCTTCTATTCATTTCAGGTTAAAATAGCGTTGAAGCAAGGCATTTCGCCTTGTTTTATGGCAAAAATTTTCTGGGTGTTTCCCTGTCAACACTCTTGTTTCGTTGTAGGTTGCCAAGAAGGTGGCTGCTGGTCGCCTACCGCTGTTTAGCGAAGAGGAAAAGATCCTACTAAATGGTGCGTGCACTACTCTAGATGGACGATCCACTCCTGTATTGCTGCATAATGACTTGACGTGAGACCGATCCTGTAGTAAGAATGGCTAAAGTTACTACTTGCTAGGAGAAGTGCGAGAGAGCCAATGAAATGGACACTGGCTTGACGTTAGAAGTTGTTACGGCCTCACTGATGATTGTACATGGGAGTTAAAGTCCACTTGAGCTAATTTTTTAGCTAAATGTGTGCCTAATTCTAAGCTGGCTGTTAAATTTTAAAGCAAGATACCTCTATTATTCCCAGAAGTTTTCGTTTAAGGGTGCTTTACTTTATTACGAAACATATGCAGCTCTATCTCAATTAGAACAGCTTTTAGTGTGACTTATGTCTTTTGATACTCCCCCGTCGATCTGACAGAGGAACACAAGTCCATGGATGAGCTGACAAAAGATAGAAAGTCCACCAGTGGTATTTGACAGGGGAACATAAGTCCAGACATAATTTGACAGAGGAACCTAAGTCCGACACGAAGATTTGACACAGGAACATAAGACCAGATGTAGCTTCACAAGGAAAAATAAGTACATTTGTACATTCAAAAAAAAGAAGAAGTTTTCGAGGTCGGTGCTTTTAATGATAGATTTGACCTTGTAATGAAGGTAGGTACAAACATGGACGCGATCGGACAACGTTTTCCCGGCGCGCATCGTGATTTTCGTTTCAGGAGCCCAAACGGCCTTTTACGCACCGCCATGCTGAAGGCATTGCAGCGCCGGCTTGGTGCGCCCATAGAAGGTGTTTTGCAGCTCATGGGTGACCTTAAGGACCCTGCTTCTGAACCGGCTAGTAACGTCTAGTGTCCAAACCCCCATGTGGCCGTCAAGGGCTTAAGTGTCTTGACGAACACCGGTTCAGAAGCACGGTCCTTAGGGTCACATATGAGCTGCAAAACACCTTCTATGGGTGCACCAAGCCGGCGCTGCAGTGCCTTCAACATGGCGGAGCGTATAAGGCCGTTTGGGCTCCTGAAACGAAAATCGCGATGCGCGACGGGAAAACGTTGTCCGATCGCGTCCATGTTTGTACCTACCTTCATTACAAGGTCAAATTCATCATATAAAGCACTGACCTCAGAAATCGCCGAATTGGAACCGAAAAAAGGAACGGCCTAAAGTCCACCAACAAGATTTGACAGAGGAACATATGTCTTCCCCTACAGGGAATGGCTGG
Source organism: Frankliniella occidentalis (assembly GCF_000697945.3). Classification (NCBI taxonomy): domain Eukaryota; kingdom Metazoa; phylum Arthropoda; class Insecta; order Thysanoptera; family Thripidae; genus Frankliniella; species Frankliniella occidentalis. The sequence goes on along the minus strand of NW_026267307.1, from coordinate 397,924 downwards.
TGTTGTAGAGTATGAGCAGTATGTTGTCCCAGGTTCAGTCAGTATATTGTCAAGGTTAAGCCGTCCACTCGAAGACACTCGCTCAGGAGAAGCGTATCCACTTCACAAACGTGAAGTTCATCTCGTTGTGTTCGACAAACACCGACAACAGGTAACCCATTCAAATATTCGCGAATTGATACTAGCAGATTTCATCTGTAACTTCACAATAAGAGAGTGACTATATTTAAATTTATCTGCTGGTTCTGCTGTGCTGTGCCTAGTACCACACAAAAACATGTTATGCTTAAATAAACAATTGCAAGTTCAGTCGGCTGCAGCAGACGACTCTCGAAAGTCGACACACAACACGAAATAGGGGTTAAATAACGTAGATGTTGTTAAATGTGTTGTCATGGTACGCGAATATTTAAATCGGTTACCTTTTGTCGGTATTTGTCGAACACCACGAAAATAACTTCACAACGTGTGTCAAGTGGATGTGCTTCTCCTGTGCAAGTGTCTTCGAGTGGACTACTTATCCTACACAACATGCTGGACCCAGCGAAACATTCTGTGAGTGCTCCACAACACTAGCCATTCCCTGTAGGGGCCTCGCAAATGCGTTTTTCTTAGTGAGCAGTGGTGATTCATCATTTTTACAATGTCTTATGAAGTCTCTATACACTTACTTCTAGCTATATGTACGGTACGCTAGACCACGTCTCGCCTACCAGGCTTCGCGATACGTATCACTGTTACGCTGCGACGCGCCTGACGCACATATTGCTAGGGCTGCGGCACTGACACCAGAGACGGCTTAATGGGAGAGTATACCTGCCGGCCTCCGATTTGACATGTTGACAGCTTTCGTCGGGGACTTTCCACTCCAAAATTAGGTACATGAAACTTTTGATACTGATGTTCATTCAATGTTCTAATTTGACGGATGGTTACGTTAAACCAACGTTTTAGTGATAGTAGATAATCAAGGATCCCTTGAGCCCAAAGAAGGATGTGGTTCGACGCCAAGTGTGTGGTCTGGTCTGAGTATTACTCCCTTTACAATTTTTTGGCTCAGCGATTAGCGAAGCCTAAAACTCCGTCTGGTCGGAAAAAAAATTGTCTGTCTGTCAGTGTGTCTGTGTGTCTGTCCGCACGATAACTCGAAAACGGATTGAGCTAGCGACCTGGGATTTTCAGGGTTGTTTTGTAACTATATAAAGACAGGTCGAGTTTGAAGATGAGCATTCTAGCTCAAAAATTGAATTTTTTAAAGATTAAAAACAACTGGTCCCAAAAATGACTGTTTGAAAAAAAATCTTTTAATGGTTTCTTAGGGGGTAAGCCTTTCGGAAAAAAATTTCTCCGTTTTCCTCAAGCGCAAACCGCTGAGGCGCTAGAGGGTGTTTCCAACGAAAGCAAGCGAAAAAAAAATGGGCAACCCTGCATGCTTATTTAAAGTGACGGACCGTCGTTGACAGGCCGGAGGCCCGTATCCTTGTGTACATTTTTGCACTACCCGACTCGGGTGTCAGCGCCGCAGGCCAAGGTAGATGTATGCCACGCGCGTCGCAGCGTAAGTGTTTCGTGAGATATCGCGAAGCCTGTTACGCGAGACGTGGTCTGGCGTACATCTACCTTGTAAATATGAAGCGTCTTTTACGATTTATTAGGATATTATGTAATTTTCACCTTATTTTCCCCAAGAAATGCCCTCTACCACCCAGACGCTACAAGATAGAGTACTAGCTATATGTACGCCAGACCACGTCTCGCGTAACAGGCTTCGCGATATCTCACGAAACACTGTTACGCTGTGACGCGCGTACACATATAGCTAGGTCTGCGGCGCTGACACCCGAGGCGAGTCAATGGGACGGTATTCGGGAACAGGGCCTACCGGCACCAAAATTTGACATACTGACAGCATATGTTGGGGACTAGTTACTCTAAAATTAGTGACAGGAAACTACTTCTGTTCGATGAAGGTTTTCATTAAAAGTTCGAATTTTGACAGATTGTTATGTAAAAATCAACGTTTTAGTGATACTAGGTAATCTAGGGACACTTAAGCCCAAAGGAAGGTGTAGTACGACCCCTAATGTGTGGTTTAAGTATTACTCCCTTAACAATCCTGTGACATGAAGCCTATTTTACGATTGAATAGACCGTTTTGTCTTTTTCACGTTCTTTTCGCCAATAAATGCCCCACAGCACCGAAACAGGACGAAATTTTCGTGCGCAGGGTTTTACTTTCATGAGTTACCCCTTAGAAGCCCATAAAAAAATATTTGAAAAAAAAATGCGGCCTGTGGCCTGTGGTTTTCGATTTTTTTTTAAGTTAATTTTTGAGCTGTGATGCTCATCTTCGAACTCGATCTGTCTTTTTGTTATACAGAACGACCCTGAAATTCCCCGATCGCTCTTATAATTCTTTCTCGAGTTATCGTGTGGACAGACAGACAAACAAACAGAATGAAACTTTTCCGGTCAGTAGAGTAATGGGCTTCGCTAATCGCTCAGCCAATCACTGAATATCGCCTGAATACTGAAGGTATTAATTCCCTCGTGAACCGTGAATACTAGAAGTCACTGCCCCCTCGTACTAAGTGCACACAAGGTTTGCTGTGTAAGTTAATATTTCCCCCATCTGAATAGGGTGCTACACCTGGACTTATGTTCCTTTGTCAAATATTTGTGGTAGAGTAAGGTTCCTCTGTCCGATTATGTCTGGACTTTTGTTCCTCTTTCAAATCCCACTGGTGGACTTACGTTCCTTTGCCAGCTCATTCATGGACTTATGTTCCTCTGTTAGAGCTCTGATGGACTTATATGTCCCTTTCTGACTTTTCATACAAGCAAAACGGTTCAAGATATCAACATGACGTTCACTGTTAGATCATATTTTGATTCAAGCACAAGCATATTTGTACTAGGGTTTGATGTTGATTATATTTTCTATGGAAACGATGCAAAAGTATCATTTGTATAAACTTACTAATCTACGAATAAGAATATTGCTCAAAATACCCGGCTTGGCAAATTTAACCACTGCAGCAGTTCAACCTGAAGGGTGGTTTTCACATTAAGGCCAGCTTTGGATGCACCCGATGGACCGTGTTTTGCTTCACTCGGGTGGTTGTGCGGCCACACCACTGTAAGTTACTCTTAAATCATAGCAAGCTAATGTATGATATTTGTTTCTTGGCAGGTACCGCGGACTTTCTCGGCTTTAACATTTACAACGGTCTGACTGCTTATTGGCAAACCCCCGACGAAAGCAGCAAAAAAGAGGTGTCTGTGCCTTTGGGTCCTACGATTGATCTACTGCCGTTTGTACAAGTAGATTTCCCTAATATGGTCGGTAACGACACTGCCGACTTCTATGAGAAGGTAGGGTTTCACAGTCCAAAATGTGTGACACTATTACTTTACAGTCTTATCAATAGGGTGCTACTCCAAAGCCGCGATAGACCATTCCGCTGAGCCGAAAAAGAAGAGAAGCAAGAAGCAAAGGTATCGTTTAGGGCTGATAGGGCCGATTTGTGATGGATTTGATGTCTTAAAAATATCACATTTGCCATTAAAAATCATTTTGAACATGTAAGAGTTGTAAAATGCTGCGTTAGAAGGTCCTTTAAGTCCTAAATTATATATTTGCTTCTTCCTTATCTTCTTCTTTTTCGGCTTAGCGGAATGGTCTATTGGGGTGCGCTGGAGCGGATGCAGATCAAAAACAGAAGGATGAAAGACGCCCGCACCGCATCCTGACCCCACCCCTGGTCCTGGGTAGGAGATCACCTGGCAAATTAGGGAACGGCTCGCCACGGTCAAAACGAGTCCTGGGATCCCTAGGAGATGCCCTGAAAACAAGCAATAGACATTTTCGACAGTAGTTGAGGTTAGAAACAATTCGGAGGCTGCAACTTTATTCTTTTAAACTGTCTGAAATTTTCGACTTCGTAGCGCAACAACGGGACTTGTTCCTTTGAGCTACTGAGTCAAAATTTGCTATTAGGGTTCAATGAAAATGTTGCCTTTATACTCTTCACCCCCCTCACCCTACCGTCGAAAAGGTCTATTATTCCCAGGGGAGCTACTGGGAAACCCAGGACATTCCCTGGGGAAAATGCACGTTTCCAGGACATCCCCTGAGGCTTTCAAATTTCCCTGGAAAACGCGGAAAACTCCTGGGAATCCCAGGGCTTGTCTTTACCGTGCGTGAAATTTATACCTTCAATTTTTGTTTTTCTACAACCGCCGCAGCACACCTTGTGAGTGCCCTACTATTCTCAAATTTAAAACCGTGCTTGCAGGCGAAGCCAGACGCAATCCGAGAAACTTTAATATGGGTATGGCAAAATTATAAGAAACCGATTGTTGTCTCAGAAAACGGGTTTGGAGATTGTCTGGGCCATGGGAAAAAAGATCAGCTACGAGCAGCCTACCACAGTGTAAGTATAAATATTACATTATACGCTAACAGTATACTCAATGTCACTTGGTTTAAATCGTATCCAAGAAAAACAGTGCTGCTTCCTGCAGTATTTCGTGGCTGACGCTCGTTAGCTGACGTCGACGAAGTTCTCCGAACCTTGACAACGGTGGTCGTGGAACTGGTGGCAGGTTCTTTAGCTTCTTCCGCGTCAGGCAATGAACCAGTTCACACAAGTGTGTACTATGGCATGCATGTACGAGTATGTGTGTGCTTGAATGTTCACTCTTGTACTAAGTCGAAGGGGCACCAACTCCGAAATCTCGTGCACCGTAATAGTGAATACTAGCTATATGTACGCTAGACCACGTCTCGCGTAACAGGCTTCGCGATATCTCACGAAACACTGTTACGCTGTGACGCGCGTACACATATAGC
>NW_026267307.1:379440-387523 GCF_000697945.3 Frankliniella occidentalis | reverse complement strand
GGAAGTTCTAGGGAGCATCCCGAACACACTGAAATCTTTAAAATACGAGAAGCATTAGGCTAGGTACAATACTAGTGTATTTCAAAGTTTGAAAGCTGCGCGACTTTCAGTTTTGCTCCTAATAACGGTGAAAGGCAGCAAAATTTTGAACTTTGAAGGGTCGCGACGCCTAATCTAAGGGTCACAGAGCAAAATGGCGGAGGTCGCGGAGAAGGGAAAATACCCTTCCACTTTGGTCGGACCTTCGGCTCCACAAATTTCGAGTTCCGGCCTCAAAATGCAGCTGAGGTCGTGTACCTCAAAGGCTCGCAGCGCGCTTAGCAAAGACTGGAGTACTGTCTGGCCCGACCATCGCCAGTTGGTGATCACCGGCCGGCCGGCCAGCAGTGAGTGCACAGCGTGGCGAGTGGGGCAAACGGGGCTGGGCCGTGCAGTGTTAGGGTAGCCGGAATACAATGCGGCTTGGGAGACATAGCTGTTGACGCCCCCCACCCCATTCCCGTCTCTGCCTGGCCGCCAGCGCGCCAGGATGCCTGTACCTGCTTGGTGGAGCTGGCTCGGAGCCGCACCCGCCTCCCCCGCCTACGCGCCCGCCAAGGAGAGGGACCTGGGCAGGGAGGAGGGGGCCAATGGCGAGGCGGCGAGCGGCAGGCAGAGGCAGAGACAAAAGCTGCATTGGGATGGCCTGAACGGACGTTCACTCGCATCAGGTTCCAATGGCCAAGTGAGTTACGAACGAAGCGTGAGCGCTGAGTTGGCATGGCCGGGGTTCGGTTCCCGGCACTGCCAACAACATGCGTATCTCGCGGCTATGTAGTGTAGTAACCCAACCAGCCATGATGTAAGCCTACAATGGTTGAGACGACACAGGTCAAGGATTCAGGGGAGGGTCTGAGCCCAGTCAGAAATGGATCGTCGAATCGACGTCGAGTCGACGTCGATGTTGTCGATAGGTCATCGTCAGTCGACACATCAAAAAATTCGATGGAATTTCGATGTTTGAATAAAATTACATAAAAACTACCCAAATTCATATTTCATTCCTATATTATAGTTCGAAAATACAAACATGTCAAAATAGTTGGCTTACGGCATGTTGAAGTTGCCAACGTCGATTCGACGTCGATTCGATGTTGGCTTCGTTTAGATGCCAAAACCATCGAAACTTTGGTCAAATCGAAGTTATGAAGTTGTCTCTGATCTAACTGACGCAAGGTGGATTGACAGTAATGTAATGTTCGCTTGGCTCTCGTTACCTGATTCAAATTTGGCGCCCCATTTGTCATGTACTTTCGCTCGTTTGGTTGTTTTTTTCGGCGGTTTCAACAAATTAATTTAAAATGCGCTGTTAAAATTTTTAAAAATTATATCAATTGAGCGTTTGAAACTAACGTGAAAAAGAATATCGATCAAAATCTCCATGTTCGTAAGGTCGTCTTTTTGATCCAAGTAGTTGTTTTCATTTCATTTCCGGTACAGAAAAGCAGCATGGAAACTTAGTAAAACGAAAGGAAATGTGTTTGAGTTCCTAAAAAATGGCAGAAAATCTCCCAGTAAGTATTTCTTTTGGTTCTTTTGACTTTATAGTTACTTAAGCTCTATTCTTTGTGTGTAGAATTTTCCAAACCGATTGAGGCTTGAGTGACTTCCCATTCCGCACCGGCCGGCTCGTGACAGGTTAGGTTTGTGAGATGTGAGATCTATCTATCATGTTCAGAAACCAGATTCAGTGAGGCGTCGAGTCCAACGACGGGCAGAGCCAAGGGCAGATCGGGTCCTTGCTGTAGATGAGCTTAGACAGCAAGTCCGCGGAGCTTTGGGCCGCCAATGTCAGCGTGATTCGAGTGACTCAAGTAGTAGTGGGAACATCAGTTCATCAGATGAAAGGGCAGAAGAAAGTGATGATGATAGAGTTGAACCTGATATTAACAATGAAGAAAGAATTCAGCCTCATGATAATGAAGAAAGGGAAGGTGAAAGAGTAGATGAAGAGGCGGAACTTGATCAAGAGATGCCGGAACATGTCAACGACAGTGAATCGGATGACCAACAAGTGGCAGGTGATAATGTCAACATTAATGACAGCTCAGATGAGGGCGACAATGCAAACTTGACAGCTGAAGAAAAAGAAGCCTATTTGAAAAAATCCTTGCAAGAATGGGCTACAAGTGGTGGAGTTCTCTCGGAGTAAGATTGATGAACTATTGGGTAAAACTTCGTATGTTTTTAAAACCATACCAAAATCTTACAAAACTTTACTTAGGACCACTTCAAGTGTCGAACTTCACACTGGTGAAGATTTTAAAATGTGGTATAAGGGAATAAAAAATAATTTAAGGCAAATGAAACTAGATGAGTATATTCAAAAATATAGGTCTATCAAGATAGATATTATCATGGATGGTCTACCACTCAGCAAAGATTCAAGCTGTAAAAAATTTCGGCCAATTCTTGGAAAACTTGTGAACAGTGTCAATGAGCCATTTGTGATAGCAATTTATTGCGGTGCTAAAGATCCCAGAGACGTTGATACCTTTTTAGGAGATTTAGTTGTTGAACTGGATGAGTTAGCGCGTCAAGGGTATGACCATAATGGTGTTAATGTACCTGTAGAAACAAACAATTTTACTCTAGATGCCCCTGCCAGATCACTCGTGAAATGTTGTATAGGTCATGGTGGGTATGGAGCCTGTGAGAAATGTTGTGTAGTTGGTGAGTACTCTGAAAATAGAGTTAATTATGCAAATGTACCTGCAGACTGTCGAAAACGTATGGATGAAGATTTCAATGACAGGACAGACAGATTTCATCATGTAGGTATATCACCCCTTAGTCTTTTGAACATTGGCTTAGTCTCCAGTTTTCGTTTCGACAGTCTCCATCTCGTGTACAAGGGTGTGTTTTTAAGATTTCTGGAAGCAACTTTCACATGGGAAGGAGAGTGGAATCTTGAGGCAGGTACAATTGAAGATATATCTGTGTTTCTCGAGAGTTTAATTAGCACCTGTCCGAGGGACTGTAACAGGAAACCTCGGAAGATAGCAGACTATTATAAGTATAAAGCCACTGAACTGCGCCGTCTTCTCATGTATGATGGTGTTGTTGCCTTCAAGGACAAATTGAATCCCTGTATCTATAAGATGTTTTTATTACTGCATTGTGGGATTTATATTTTAGCTAGTCCTTATTTGTTGCCCAACTGGGTTGACCAAGCAGAAGAAATTTTGAAGACTTTTGTTCAGTATAGTGCACAGATTTTTGGAAATCACTTTGTGGTGTACAATGTTCACTCTCTTACTTGGCTGATGAGTGCCGTCAGAACGGCGCTCTTGAGTCATTCAGTGCTTTCCCCTATGAAAACCAGCTGAAAACTATCAAACAAACATTACGTTCAGGTTATCAGCCACTTTTTTTTTTTTTCAAAACAACTGGAGCACACATGATTTGGGAAGCGTACACGCCGCGTTGGGAAGAAAAACTGCTAGATCTTCTACCTAGACTTTGCGGACTCAGCTTCGATGAGCGTGAAAACGCCGAGAAATTGTTTTGGCAAAATAAGTTACTGATAAAATATCAAAAAAGGTAAACATATTTATTTTATGACTTCTATTTGATTTAAAAACATCCTTTTGTACTTTGCTTTTGGTTTTTCTCTTGTCTGATATTATTATTTTTATCTTAGAGTGACAACATCGGTACACAAAAGAAGGTAAGTATATTAAATTTTTTGTTCTTAGTTAAATACTCTAAATCTTCCTCTCACCTAAATATTTTATTCTCATTGCAGGGAGCTAAGAATGCAAGAAAAGCAGTCCAAAGTAATGTGAAATCTAAGGGTCAAACTGGCTTGACCCAGAAGCCACAAGATAGTAGTAGTGATGATGAAAATCTTGCCATTGTACAAAAAAATTTGATGGTATGGATACCTTTATCTTCATTGATCACTATACCACTATTTCTTGCTTGAGGTAATTACATTTTACTGTCCCCTTTGATTCTAGGTCCAAAATAATAAGGCACCTGTTAAAAAAGTAACAGTTTCTACAAAAGCAGTTAAATTTTTTTAAAAAAATTGAGGAACCGTCTGTTTCTAAATTGAACAAGTCTGGAGCGATTCCTAAAGTCCTTAACAAGAAGCCAGTCCAGATTTTGAAAAAGGTTGAGAAACAAACTGTTGAATCGAATTTGAACAAAACTGGAGCGATTCCTAAAGCCGCAAACAAGAAGCCAGCTCAGATTTTTAAAACTGTAGCCCCTACTGTTGCCCCAAGTTTCAACAATACTGGAGCGATTCCTAAAGCTCTAAGCATGAAGCCAGTCCAGATTTTGAAAAAATGTTGGGAAACCAGCTGTAGCATCCAGATTGAACAACACTGGAGCAATTCCTAAGGTAAATAAACCTATTAATCTTAATACCCTATCTATTTTTAAAGAATTTCCCTCCCTGTTATTACTACTTTCTCTCCCTTGTTGCTGGTTTTGTCCTTCTACAGATTTTGTTTTCTTTTATATTTCTTCGATGCCAAAGGTACTAAAGACAAACAATACTTCAGGCTCAGTTTTAAAAACAACAAACATCAGGTAAGCATTTTGTCAAGAACTTTATTTTTATCTACTCCCTGCTTTGATCTTCCTTGATATTCTCTCTATCTCTCTCTATCAGGATCTGATTTCACCAAAGACAAACACTTCTTCGTGTTTAATTGTTACTGAAAGCATAGATGACAAGAGCCGCTGTGCTAAACATATTGAGCAGTCAAATTGCAATGGGCAACCTCAAACACATTCTTCAGTTTCAGTTCCAAAACAACTGAACAAATCTATAGTAAGCATTTTGTCAACAACTTTATTTTCTATATTGTCCCTTCTTTGATTTTCCTTAATTTTCTCTCTCTATCTCTTAGAATCTGAGTCCTTCAAAGAAGAAGACTTCTTCGTGTTCAGTTGTTACTGAACACATGGATGAAAAGAGCCGCAGTCCTGAACATATTAAGCAGTCAAAGTGCAATGGGCAATCTCAACCATATTCTCCATTTTCAGTTACAAAACAACTAAACAAACTTCAAGAAAGTATTTTGTGGACAGTTAAATTTTTAATTTCTCATTCCCTTTGGTTTGTATTGCAGTAATTTATATTTTTATCCCTCTTAGAATCTAATTCATCCTATCGGGATCAGTACTCCACCCTCAGTTGATGCTGAAACAGCCAAAAGGGTATGCAAATTAGTAAGCTAAAAATGTTCCACTCTCAAACAATTTGATACAAGACATTTTTCTATTATTTTTTTTAAATTCTAGCGACAAGAAAACTGCAATGTTGAAAGTAGCAGAGAACACTTTATTTCATGTGAACCATTTAAATTTGCTTTGCCAACCTCTACTCCTAAACGGAAATCAAAGGTGTGTTCTGTGTTCTCTATTTTATAACACTGGAATATTTGTATCTTATTGGTTCACATTTTATTTTTGTTTATTAATTCAGGTTCTAGAGAAGCAATAAAGCAATAAGGAAGATGTTGATATCTTAGACTTAACCATCAGCACCCAGACAGAGGAATCGTCCATCTACTGTAACATCTCAGATGTACTGTACGAGTCAGACTGCTCATTAGATTTGTCTGTAAAAGGAAAATCAGATGTTCCTCAAAAATGTTCTCTCTTAGGCATGAATCATGTAAGATAAATAATTATTCTTAAATCCTGTTGTTTTGATATCTTTAATATTTTCATTCTAATTTTTACTTCTAGGACAACAATAGCTCCTTGCATAATGTAAGCGCTAGTTCCAACAACAGCACAGGCCGGACTCTTCGACCCAAGAAGGTAGTATGTAAAGAGGCAGATTTCATTTCGCGTATTCTGTTGTTGGTCAATTTTATAACTTAGATTTGCTTGATGCAGGTCAGTGCAAAGAATCTCTACACTGTCACCTCTGATGAGGATGAGGATGAAGTTCTTGAAGAAACTGAAGACGAAGTAGAATGGAATGTTGATGATCCTGCAATTATAAATAATTGTGATACAGTAGAATCTGTCATCAGTTCAGGTGCTTCTAGTGAGGACGAGCAAGTAAAGGTCACCTTACCCAAAACAGCATTGCGGTCCAAATGGTCAAAGATGCTTGCACCTAAGCGTAACAAAAACAACTTGGCCGAGTCATCCAATGAAACAAATCATTGGGTTCGTGAAGAAATTGTTGTCCCTAATCAGGAACCAGTCACCATCCCTGCACCAGATGAAGACTTGAGAGATCCATATGCATATTTCCAGTATTTTTTTGATGACAGTCTTCTCGAGAGTATTGTTACTTACTCCAACTCTTATAGTATCTGGAAGGATGGTAGTGAGAGGAATTTGAATTTGACCAAGACTGAATTACAACAGTTTCTTGGAGTGTGGATGTATATGGGAGTAAATACCTTACCTGGAATTAGAGATTTCTGGGCTGCTGACACCTTGGTTAATCAAGTTGCCAGTATAATGTCATTCAATCGCTTTCAAAAAATAAGAAGTCACTTACATTTTTTTGACAAATCTCAAGAGGCATTTCTCCCAGCTGGTGATAGATTTGCCAAAGTAGGCCTCATTCTGGATCACATGAAAAAGAAATGCAATGATCTTGATCAGGAAAAATACTATTCAATTGATGAGACTATGGTCCCTTACAAAGGGAAGTTTGCTTGGGCCTTACGCCAGTTTATCAGAAACAAACCTCACAGGTTTGGAATAAAAATTTTCAACTTGGCTGGCACATCGGGTATTGTCTATGACTTTTTACCATATGCTGGTTCCGAAACTTTTCGAGGCATTGAATTCAGTCCCGAAGAAGAAGCCTTGGGTGTTGGAGCCAAAGTAGTCCTAAGCCTTGCAAGGAGTATTCATGATCCTGCAAACAAGAGTGTCTTCTTTGATAACTATTTTGCCAGTGTTAAACTGGTTAGACACCTGAAGGATAATATGCATTTGTTATCAACGGGGACAGTGAGGAACAACCGTATTGATCATTGCCCACTGATTTCTGATAAAGAATTAAAATCAAAAGGCCGAGGGGCCTATGACTTCAAAAGTTCTGATGGAGTCCAAGTCACTAAGTGGATGGACAACAAAATAGTACACTTAGTATCTAGTTTATCGGGAGCTGGACCAGAGGGCACTGCTAAGAGGTCAGTTTTCTTACTTTTCATTAAATTATTTTTTACAATTGCATCGAAAGGTATATCTTTTGATGACACTTTACTCTTTTTTCAGATATGATAAGGCATCTAAAAGGCGTATTAATGTTCCCATACCACATGTCATTCAGCTATACAACAACAAAATGGGAGGAGTTGATCTCAGTGACATGCTTGTTGAGATTCTCAGATCACCCACAAAAGCCCGTAGATCTCAGTGTATTTGCGTATATGATGGACCTGGCTGTTGTAAATTCATGGCTTTATTATAAAAGACACGCTACAATCCTTGGCAAGAGAATTGTTTACAAAAACTTGAAAATGTTTAAGTTAGAGGTGTCAAAGCACCTCAGATATTCTGGTTCAGCAAGGTATGAAACGGGGCCTAAAATCTCTAAACAAATCAAGCTGACTAGGTGTCCTAGGCCAAGTAATAACCTTCGATATGATCGCCAAGATCACTGGCCCTCCTATCACTTCCCACAAGGAAGGTGTAAATACTGCACTGAAGGAAAAACAACCGTTATTTGTGGGAAATGCAATCTGCATTTGTGCTTTGTCCCCTCCATGCAATGTTTCCTTAAGTACCATTTACCAGAGATGGAATGATCTCATGACTAGTCGCTACTACCAAATATTTCTTCTTTAGGTAGAACTATCTAGTACTGTATGTACGTGTACTGCTAAAACCTGTATTTTTGTTATCTTCTCATTGGCAATTGTTTCGTCAAACTTACTACTATCTTGCCAATATATAATTTGAGAAGTGCGTTCTTGTTGAGCATTTATTGCTCAATACAACTAATCTATAATGATATAGTCCTGAACGAGAGATAATTATTCATTTACTTTAACTTTATTTTAACTCTTATATTCACACTTTCTTTTGTTCAAACATTTTATTAACATTC
>NW_026267307.1:376873-379390 GCF_000697945.3 Frankliniella occidentalis | reverse complement strand
GCCCCCACCACCGCTCTCTGTATCCGCTTTTGTTCTTCTTACTTCCGCTTCGCGCTCTAGAGGGATACCCTATTAAAACCAGTGGCCGGCCATTTTGTTTTGTCCCCCAATGTAACACAAATAGATTCGGCAAAAATATTTCTGCATCTTGCTAAGAAGTAACTCGTCAAAGTGGATCTCAAAGGACCAAAATGTTGTCCGTTTGGCTTTATCTCTAACCGGTTAAACGCAAGAAGGCGGTTTCCACACGGAAATGTCCCCAAAACATTTAAATGTTTTTTCTCAGATATTTGATGGTCTTCGGTGGGGTACATACGTGAAAATAAAACCCCGAAAAACACAATTTGAGAGTTTTGGGGCCGAAGGCATACACGGCTGTACGTTTTGCCCGACTCAGGTGTCAACGCCGCTGGCGTAGCTAGATGTACGCCAGGCGCGTCGCAGCCTAGCAATGTTGCGTGAGATAACGCGAAGCGTGTTACGCGAGACGTGGTCCGGCGTATATCTACCTATCTTTAAGAAGGCTTAGTGATCCCTTTTGGGTTACCCACACCCACGCAATCAAGGGACGGTGCACATTGCTGTCGTGTTTCCTCAGCATTACTAATTTATTACTTCTACAGGCCTTCCTGCGGGAACTCGTCATTACCATGACAGAGTTCAAAATTGAAGTTTTGGCGTACTGTGCGTGGAGCCTAATTGACGCATGGGAATTCACGTCTGAGTACAGGTGAGTTAAAGGGAAGCCTGGGACTATCCGTAAAGGACAGTGCAGCGCTTTCGAACCACGGCGAGGCTTAACTTCAAAACGCAAACATTAAAAAAAAAAAAAGAGATATAATTGCAGCTCAAAGCAGGGTGCATCTGCGGACAGTGGGTACTTCAGAGATAGGAGTAAAGAAGCACAATGGAAGAACGAAGGGCCTGTTGCGAAGAGAGGGAGAACATGTCTGGCGTCTGCGCAATGCACTCTTCGTCATTTTATTTTATTTCGGGTCAAGCTCTGGAATAGTCTTTAATGTGCCACAATTTCTTATACACTTTTAAGACATTTCTAGCCTAGAAATTTAAATGTTAATGAACGGTGATTTTGAAAGCAAACCTTTTGATCTCTTCACAGGAGGCCATTCGGATTAATTCACATTGACTACGAGAATGGGACTCTGGACCGAAGTCTAAAGGACTCCGCCTGGTTCTGGATTGAAATGGCAGAGACTGGCGTGGTGCCCACCGTTGAGGTGTCGTCGACATCGCATGTCATTCCTGGTCTCTTTTTAACTTTTGTAGCGTTTATCTGTTCACAAAAATGTTAGCACCTAATAAATAACATTTCATGTTAACAAAAAGACGATCTGTGGTGATCCTTCGCTTATCCTCATCTCCTCCAAGCAGGCTTGTGGGAAGGCCGACCGAACGCCCACCTTTATGGGTGTGCCAAACATGCGGCCTCTTATGGGGAGATTTTGGTGCTCTGGTGAATGGCCCGGTTTTTCATGCATTGCACGAAACGCAGTCCCCCCGACCATTTCTTCGCCAGATGTTGCATCATCCATGCAGTTAACATGTCCTGCACATCCTGATTGGCACGTTCCACCGAGCCCTGCGTCTGGCTGTGCCTCGGCTTCCCGTGCACAATCTTCACTTCCTCCCACTTCACCTAGAATAATTAGAATAGAATATAATAAATAGTTTAGAAAAAAAATCAAGTTATGCAGCTAGGTCGAGTAGGAAAGTGAATCATACCGTAATCTCCTCTATAAGGTGGTTTCAGAACTCTCTGCCGTTATCTGATTGCAATACAGATGGTGCGCCCAATAGGCAGAAGACGTCCAGCAGTTGTTCTGCCACTTCTTCGGCTGTCTTCCTCGCTAGCGGGCGACAGCAAACTTGGTCAAATGATCTTCGTATACAAAAATAAATTTATAGGGTCTATCCGGATGGCTTTGCATGTCGATCAGGTCCACTTGGCATCGCTGGTTCATCTCCTGAAATACCATGGGCTTCACAACAATCCCTCTTCTCTTGGGCTTCTTCTTTGCAAGGCATATTCCGCACAGCGATAAGAATAGGAGCACTGCTTGCTGAGACGCATTTGCGTATTTGTCTCCCAGTATTGGTAGCATGAGGTTTTTTCCACCGTGACACACGGCCAAGTGCGCCTCCGGGAGGGCGACATACATTTATGAGTTCCTGAGTTAGTACTTAAACTGCTCACCTCCACCTGGCGGCTCGATGAGGCGCTCCTCCCCGTTAATGGTGCAGATGGCATACTTTCTTGGGTATATACTAGAGGTTACCCCCCCCCCCCTTTTTAGCCCGCTCTTTTGCTTAAAAGCTATATAAGCGGGCTTATGCCATCGCCTCTGTGTTCGTCTGTCTGTCTGTCTGTCCGTTTCCCAAGAAGGACGTGAGCTAGAGGTTTGAAATTTTCAGGGTATTATTGTTGTCACTTCTGGTCAACGAAACGGTTGGTGCAAATCCTGGCAACCACCCCTGAGTGGGTCTGAGGGGGTAACA
>NW_026267307.1:375150-376823 GCF_000697945.3 Frankliniella occidentalis | reverse complement strand
TTTTCATTATTTTTTACACAACCTTTTTACTTTAGTATTTGAGCTGAAAACAGGACTTTACACAATACTTACACACGTAAAGAACGAGTTAATCCTTTTATGTATCAAATACGTTTGATACACCTGACTCGCTGCTTTCATACACTGACTCGCTGCTTGTTTTATTCCCAAGCTGAATTTGATGAGGAAAAGTCAAAGCATAAATTGGAACAACATGTTCCATATACTGTCATCAATAGTACGAAGAGAGGGCGGTATAATAGAAAGCTAAAGACTGACCGTCCAGAAGTGCCAGAGACTTTTGATTGGAAAGATGCGATACTGGCCTACAAGCACTATGGAGGAGTCAGGGAGCATGAGCATATTGAAGAAACAGCAAAGCGCCCAAATCAATAAATATCTTTACTTATAGCCCCGTATTCTTTTACTGTAAGTCAATTGTTGTTTCTTTAACCTTCATTAAGCAATGCTTTACAAATCGCATTTTGTTTACAGCTCTTACAAGCGGGACTGTCATGCAAAGTTCAATATAATCTACGTACTTGATGAAAAGTTCTATTTTGTTAAAAATGAAGAAAGTAATCACAGAAATCACGAATTGGTGGCGAGATCTGATTTACATAAGCATTGCCTAGAGTTCAAGAACCTTGACCAAAAACCCCTTGATGAAGTTAGAAAACTTTTCGACTATGACGTGTCGTAAAACGTCACAAAATCAGGGATTTGCTGGTGGCCAATGAGGCATTCCATTTCGAATTTACAGCAGTCCAAGGTGACCCTTGACGAAATTTTGGGGTAATCCGGAAAAATTTGAGGGCAATCCGGGATAATCCTAGAGAAAAAGCAACGTAATCCGGAGGATACTCCTGAGGTAATCCGGATAATCCGTAATCCGGCTGACACAAAGTTTAACAGTCGTTTTCTTCCTCGGTTTTGTAGGGTTCTACGCGGTTGCAAACCATTCGTATGCCCGAATCCAAACATGAACGTACGGCAAACGAAAGCTATTCTTTAAGCAAGTATCTAAATGTTAGCGGCGGCATATTATGGATATTGTTTACGAGCTACAGCATTTAGAAGTGGGTATATACTAGAGGTCACCTCCCACCCTTTTATATATTTTTAATGTTGCAAAATTAATAAATGATACAATCATATTTAAACATTAATTGTAGTGTTTCCTGGAGCTTACCCTTCTAGAGGTTACCCCAACTATTACAAAAAATATTATTCATTAAATTTTAATGAAGTGTTTCCGGGAGGTTACCCTCCTCTGAGGGTGATTGTGCAGAAAGCGGTGCACTGATGGCTGCTCCGCTCAAGTGCTGCCTACGAGGTCATTCCCCGTCCGTCCTTGCTCGTTTAGAAATTATTTTACAAAAACTCGAAATGACGACCAGCGTTATCAGCTTATGATAACTTGCGTTATTATGGAGTTTACAGTGAAGTTCAGCCTCAGCGATGCGGCGGCCCTTGACTGGGTAGTGATAGGGTCCTTATTTACCGAGCGGAGCCTGAAACTGGTTGCTGCACTGTAAAATTCTTGCGAAGGATTTCATTGCATTTCCTTCCCATTGCGAACAAAATCCTTCGCAATTGCGAACAAATAGTGCGCAAGGATTTGACAGTGTGTTTTCCTCCATCCCTTGACCTGCAACCAACCTTTAAGGATT
>NW_026267307.1:363161-364890 GCF_000697945.3 Frankliniella occidentalis | reverse complement strand
GCCTACCCAGTGCGTTGCAGGCGCTGGGGCTCAGGGTTGGTCGCCATCTACACACAGCTGCTTGGCGGGCTGGCCTACCCAGTGCGTTGCAGGCGTTGTCATTGGTGTCGGTGTTTATTGCGGAAACACCGATACTGCAGCACGCCTGGCATTTCCAGGCTACAGGGAGACGTTAATTCAGTGATGATGGAGGATACGCAAGTATACAGAACACTCTGAAAAGCTGATGTTTCATTTTCACCATCAAGCTTTACAGAGGGCACTGAACATATGCTGCCTCTCAAGGACCTTGGGGTGTATGTCGGGCTGCACTGTGCGCGTGAAACCACTACCGTGGTGCGGGCTGTGGACGTCTTCAAGCAGCCACGGGCCACGGGCCAGCGGCGGGCTCACATAGCGGTGTTCTTCTAGGGAGACTGGGCCGGGCGCGCGCTCACCGCGGCAAGGCCGGGCCGGGCTAGCCCGGCCGTCACTCATCTCTACTTGGCACCAGCACCACACTTAAAGGAGCAACTAAAACTACTCAGTGGGCCTTATTGGAACCGACTCTGGCAACAAACAACCTGGAATTAGCTGTTTGTTTATCCGCGGAATTCAAAGTGTCCCTTGTAAAGGACATACGATTCAGGGAAGCTCTGGGTATACTTTCGAGAGGTGGGACACGGGAAGTGCATTGTAGACACCCTTTTGCCATCATCACCTTACTCTCGACTGCTGGTAGCCGCCCTCTCAACGTTGTTCAAAATGTCTATTTCGCTGCCGAAGTCACAATGTCCTATACAAATGACGTTCATTTTTTTTGCTATTTGTATGCGTATGTATGGTAGTATTAGGGTGAAATCAGACTTCTACCGCTTAAACCTATTATAAGTAACAGTTAGGAATGCGCCCATGCCTATATGTACAAGGAAAATGTGAAAATGTGCCCCGCAAAGCGAAAAATATGATTTCGCTACCCCGAAGTCACAATGTCACTTACAAATGACGTTCTGTTCCTAAGGCCCTGAGAGCCACATCCTTGGGCTAGCATGGATTTCCTTCGGGATTACGTCAGTTTAAACATTATTACGATAAACGTTTTACGGTGGGCAGGGGCATCTCAAAAATACGGCTACAGGAACGGTTTATGCAAAACCCTGGCCTATTATTCATGCTTTTAGGGAGGAATTTTTTTTCACACAGGTCTATCTTTTTCAGCCAAGACACTTGGGATACAGATACACACTCACAGAAAATTTGAATTGTCTACCTCAAATATTTAAGAAATTATTTTTGACATGGTTGACTCCCTGGAGTCACATGTCCTTTATAAAGGACATACCTCTAGACGCTAAACCGGAAGTCGGATGAGGTCGGGACCACCAAAAATGGAGCCGCCACCCTCAAATTAGTCAGGGCAGACTATAAAAAATAATATTTTTCCACGGGAAATTTTCTGTGACTTAAAGGGTTAAACTTGATGTCAACGGCTTTTGACTCGGAAAAGTTTTATCTTTGAGTATCACTAAAGCAATTGCCTCACACTTATGAGACTATGCATACCTAATTTAGAATGCTATTCCTTAATCAAACTTAAAACTACCCAAACCCCAAAAAATAACATGAAAGTGTTTAGGGATTTTATATTATACTAGGTAGATGTACGCCAGACCACGTCTCGCGTAACAGGCTTCGCGATATCTCACGAAACACTGTTACGCTGCGACGCGCCTGGCATACATCTACCTAG
>NW_026267307.1:360675-361861 GCF_000697945.3 Frankliniella occidentalis | reverse complement strand
ATTGAACAAGTAAGACTTGCGAAACAGTCCTTTCTGGTTCAATGTCTGACCTTCAACAACTCTCTAAGGGTTCGAAGTTGGGTCATTGAGGGAAATTGACACTTTTCACACCCCTGGGCTCGCGTAGGCATAATCCCGGGAACGGCTATATGCGGTTCGGTATGGAATTTATATAAGGAGATAACTCAGGAGTCGATACGCTGTGCGATAACATCTTCAGCTTGCCCACAAAACATTTTAGTTGACTAAGGTTTAATTAGCAAGCTATTGCCGGCTTTACTCTCCCTGGTTTTTAGCCCGCCCTTCTGCTTTGAAAAAGCTATCCAGCGGGCTTATGCAAACGACCTCGTGTTTGTCTGTCTGTCTGTCTGTCTTTTCCACTAGAAGGAGATGTGCTAGAGACTTCAAATTTTCAGGGTAAAGGTTCACTCCTAGAAAACGAAACGCCCACGGCAAATCCTGGCAACCAACCCTAAGGGGCTGAAACGGGGTATCAAAGAAAAGAAAGTAGGTCAAAAAAGTTTAAAAAAATTTTTTTTTATGATCTTCTAAGGGGAACTGGTGAAAGTAGAATCCTGTAGGCTAAAATTTTGTCCATTTGGCTCTATCTCTCACCGTTTGGGCGCTGGAGGGTATTTTTTTGACGAAAATAAGCCAAAAATTGCTGTAGTGAACATTTAGTTGTACAGGAGCCCCCCCACCCCTTAACAAAGAAGTTTTTCTAAGCAGAAGGGTGGGTTGTAGTCACGGTGCGTCACCGTTACATTCCTTTCTCATGCGTCTAAGGGGCAAATTTTAATGACGGCGGGTTTTAGCGGGCCGAAGGCCCCTTTATATTATTTGATTATGTTTTTCAGCTAATTTAGCAGAAACGGTCGGGCCGCAGGCCCGAGCGTCGCCGCCGGCAGGCCAAGCAGGCCCGGCCCCTGCCGAACGGAGTTGCCGGCGCAGCGAAGCGGAGCTGGCAACTCCGTTTGGCGGAAGGGCGGGCCTGTTTGTTGTATGTCACATCGTTTCGTCCTATACATTATTAGGTGTGCTTTGACGCGACAGAACTGTTTCATTTTAGACTAATTGCGCTATGAAAATTGTTTTCCGATATGTAGCCAAAAAACGACGTTTTTAGCCCGCCCTTCTGCTTTGAAAAAGCTATCCAGCGGGCTTATGCAAACGACCTCGTGTCTGT
>NW_026267307.1:350110-358615 GCF_000697945.3 Frankliniella occidentalis | reverse complement strand
GGGCCTGCTTGTTGTTATACATTTTTGTGTACAAAAATGTATTTATTTCAATTTTCGACCTATGGGGCATTAAGTTTAATCCGTCCACTACAAACCCGAAATTTTTCCTTGACGCTACCGTGCACGCACGCTCCGTTGTAGGCACTTTTGAAAAGCCTTGCTCTTAAACTGTCGACTACTGGGCCCCTTACCCGAGGGGGAAACGACTGTTAAACTTTGTGTCAGTCGGATTACCTCCGGGAGTGTCCTCCGGATTACGTTGCTTTTTCTCTAGGATTACCCCGGATTACCCCAAAATTTTCCCGGATCACCCCAAAATTTTCCCGGATTGCCCCGGATTTTTTGAGAATTTTCTCGGATCACCCCTGCCGGATTACCTAACGGCTGTCAGCCGGATTACTTCAAGTCGTTTCCCCCTCGTCCTTACCCTATGACCCGTGGAGAGGAAGTGGATAAGGCGCGGCCATTGTAGATTGTGAACAATGTAAGCTTTCAATACACGCAGGTTTTTATTTTGAAAGTTCTTAGCAAACTGTAAAATACATTTCATTTTACAAATTAGCAATCCTGTTTGTTTTTCTGGAACGCAGCCCTTCTAAGGCCCGATTTTTCGACGGCGAGGTCGATCTTTTCGCTAAGAGAGGCGTCGAGGGTAGGCTGCCTGCTCAAGATGTATCCGAATTCTGTTAGGGACGGAAGAACACGAATGTAAGCCATTAGTATATTAAAGAATTCAAATCACACTGTGACCTGAATAAGCAACGTTTAGCTTGCAACTAGTATGCTCCGATCACTCACCAGCTTTCATTGGGCCGATGGCAGAGCATGAATACACAACTGAATAGTTGGTGTAGTCCGTGTCCAGTACGAAATATGAGGCTTCGCGGTGTCCGAACACTGTACCAAGAAAAGGGAGGGGTAAGTGCGAGTACTTCCATAGAAAAGGCGTACACGAAGTTGGATTCATTAAATCAGTGTAACGTACAGGGCACTTCAAACACAACGTTCAGCCTGGCTTCTCCAGATTCACCGACTAATTCAGCATAACCCTCTTGAGAGAGCTCGGAACCAAAACTGCAACCACAGTAAATTTATGACACATCATGAATCGAGAAATAAATTGCACTAGATGCACATGAACCACTTCTTACACTTTCATGCTGTTCTTGACGTGAACCCTGCCGGATTCTTCTAGTGTGTAATCTGCAACAGGGCACTTTCCACCATACTGCCAAACTTGTGAGGTAGCCTCAGCCTGGTACCAGAAACCTACGTACTGCAAGAAGAAAGGTAGAAAAATTTAGTACACATGTACGTTACATTCTGTATTTATACCACACCGCCACTCCTCGTCTGTACTGTGCGATGCGGCCAACATCTTAAAAAATACGACAGTAGTGGTATAGGACGGGCCACAGTACAAAACACGGTATAAACAATGTCTTATATTTTGACGGAAAAGGGAAAACATAGAGGAACTCTCCTGGTTTGACGAAAACTCCTCAAAAAATGTGGGATTTTCCCTAAATGTTTGAAAATTTTCCTCAAAATCTGAGGACGGAGGACCAAGGAGTGGATAACTCCCCTGTCAAGTGTACACCCCTAATTCTGACCAATTCAAACTAATTCAGACCAATTCAATTTAATTCAAACGAATTCAACACTAATCCCACTAATTCAGTCCGATTCAAGACAATTTATGTTCAATTCTAGCCAATTCAAGCTAATTCACGCTAATTCAGTAACATAAAATCGCAAGAATTCAAACCAATTCAGTCCAATTCAAATTCAATTCAACCTAATTCAAGCTAATTCAAATTCAATGCTTGTAATTTGTACATCCAATTCAGGAGTTATCCACATCCACCCTTCGCGGAGGACCCTTCCTCAAACATAAGAGTTCCTCAAAGTTTTACCTTTTTACTCAAAGAATGACACATTATTTTTACCGGCCGAACGCCCCGTACAGCCAACGCCTGTAGACTACTAGACTATCGCTTGTCCTTGCACAAACTCGCTGTTTCTCTTTTTTAAAATTGACTCTTTTTAACCCGATTTTAGAGGTTATGCAATGATTTTTTCACCTGTCATCTGCATTGTAGAAAAAATACAGAACAACACGAAGAATTCGTTCTGAAAAAAGTTGCCAGAACTCTTGGTGAAATCACAACTCTTCATTGTTTTTAAAAATTGATAAACTTCAAAATATTATTTGGATTAGTTAACAACTCTTTCAAATTAAGATAGCAAAAAGCACTATTTTTCAATTCAAAAAAGGAGTGTGATTTCCTAGTTGCTTCGTATCGTGAAAGTGTTGGAAAATCACTGTGACACTGTGACAGAAGTGCGTCTGACAGAAGTCAAGAGAGCAACTTTTTCGTTTGATAGAGTATCGGCGAAAACCCGTTTATTATAAAACTCGCTTCTTCCGAGTGCGCCCTCGTCGGGTCACCCTCGGTTCCCCCTGTAAGGTGAGCGCCTTCTCGGGCCAGGTTAGGGGGCGCCTGCGCTAGGGGTGAATGGGGTGGAAGCCTGCCAGGGGCATGGTTAAAAGCCTGGCCCGGGCATGGGCACATGCGGCACCTCTAGGGGGGCTGGGGTAAGATCGCCCGCCAGTCACCCATTTGGCTTTATGGTATATGGGACTAGACCGAAAAACAATCGACTGATTACACTGGTAAGACAAAGGTTTGAATTAACACCTTTCCAGGGTCGTTAAAAAGGCGCTAACGTTTTAGTTCCTCCCAATTATTCTTTGATGAAGCAAACCAAGGTTTGTAGAACTTATATTTTCATATTCAGCTCAAAATTCCAAATTCAAATCCCAAATGAGAGAAATGTAGTAGTTTCCGGAGGGTCAGTTACATTTTTCACCGTTCTACAGACACATTTCACATGTAGGCTCGTTCGAAGCGGAATTTTGGGCTGAATGAGAAAATATTAGTCAAACAAACATTGGTCCGCTTCAGCAGAAAATATTTCGAAAAAAACTAAAACTTTAACGCCTTCAGAACTTTAATGCCTTTAAAAGGTGGGATTTCACACCTTTGTTTTACCAGTGTGTTGTCGACATACGCTATTTTTGTCAGATGACAGGTGATTTTCAGTTTAACGATAATAATACTTCTGGTCAATGCCGGAGTTCATTCAAACTCGGTACTGACAACTTTGTTCTTAAACACCAGAAGCTGAAAAGGACTTGAAATCAAACTTTTGTTCCAAAACTATGATTTCTTCTCGAAGGCCAACTTCCTAGCTCAGGTAAAACAAGTGCGGATCTTCTACACACATTGTAGTAAAGTTACATGGCATGCCCAGTTGAAACGTCTAGAAAATGGGCAAATTCTGCATACTAGTATTTTCCACACTGGTCTTCGAAATGGTACAGGAAACCAAAACCAGGTGTCAAAAGTTGCACACTAGGTGGTGTGTAGGGCCTGTACGTTTGCGGGTGTTCGTTCACATCGTGAAATTGCATTTAATTTCGACACTAGAGAGAGTGCAAAGTTTGCGCATTTGAGAAGCACAGCAATTGTTGCGCAAACTTTTAACATTTGTTTTACAAGTTAGTCCATAAACAGCATAATTGATTGAAAACCAAAAACAAACAACAAAAAAAAAAACCCAAATATTTAGAAATAACAAAGGTGTCGAAAAACGGTAAAAGTAATAAATCACATGTTGTGTGTCGACAAACTACAGTGAAAGCCGCTTATTACGTCACCCGTACGTGCGACGAAATCTCAATGTTATATGCGGGAAACGCTATATCCGGTTGAATACTCTAACGCGGAAACCAACGTTAAGCGATCGGAGCCAACGTTACAAGCGGAATAACATTATATACGAGCAACGTTCTAAGCGGCTTTCACTGTAGTTCTTTTCAAACAACGTTTGTTAATGAACAAACATGTCATTGGTGAATTTCATTTGCAGTATCAACGAGGGGGTAATCACTTGGATAATAGTTCGTACACCTTTCTCCGAAATAAATGCGAAATGGTTCGAAATAACAGCAAAATAGAGCGAAATAGACCCGAATAAAGCATTCCGGTTAGGCTCATATGAGATGAATACGGGGAAGAAGAAAAGGTAAACCTCTATGCTTTAACATGGTGCCTTCCGTTTTCTTGTTCCTCCCATTCTTCTGAATTTCAGCTTTACCGGAATGCTTTAGAAATTGCCGCGATATACCCCCGAAATGCCGCGAAATAATTTAAAACCCCGAAATAACAGAAATGGCCGGGGAAATACCACGAAAAATCCCGTAGTCCACGCAGTTGATTTTCCCTCGGGTATCAACGTCACTTATGTGTTACAGATCTATTCACTAACAGTACATGTGTCACAGCAAAATAAATATTTGGACCCGCAAGTGCAGTAAGTGACGCTAGCAGGCAATGGCCTCACCGCAATCGGCGCTGCTGCTAATGCGCTAAAATACAAGCGTGGGGCTGGCCCAAATACGTCCCTGTTGGTCTGTCACTGGCAACAACAAACCATTCCTTAGAGCTCACGAATAGAAAGAATGCTGGGGGAAGAAAACGGAAGTTCCCCATGCTGGAGCAGAGTGATCAATGCATTCTTCTTCTTTACAGCTTGACCAGAAAGCTTTATTCTATTTGCACCGGGTTTACATGCTGTTTCTTAGGGGCTACGGGGACTTACTTGTTCAGGCTGAAAGTTCTTAACGGCATCCTTGTTAGTGGGGCATTTACCAAAGCTTATACCAGCCTGGCTGTGGGCCACGAGGGCCAGAAGGCACAGTGCGGACAGAAGACGGAACATCTTTACGCTCAGAGTTCGGTGGCGAGTCTGTGTTCCTTTGACCGATGACGTGCTATTTAAACTCCCAAACACGCCAGCCACACTGTTATCGTGATTTTCTTTTTGAGGGTGGTGCTGCCTACGCGTATCAGTAGCATGCACTGGTCAAGATAAGGTGCAAAAGCCATAACAGGTCCTCAGGTGCTTTACGTGGAACCTTCGAGCTGCATCATTGAGTACATCGGATGAAATGCAGTTTTTAGGGTTAGTTGCCCACGACGGACGTCCGAGGGAGCCACTAGTGCGATTTAGGATGTACACGGGATTTCGCGATTACACGGATTCCACGTAAATTTTGAGGCATTACACTTGAATACTGTTGAATTACTGGATGTAAACCCGTTAAAATTGGACAATAAGGTAAAATTTAACGATACTGTCTTAAAATTTGGTCAAGTCTTACACGTAATACAGAGGGGTCACAAAGGGATTGCACCCTCATCTGTACACAGGACTACGCGCGTGGTGGACCCCACTCGGACCTCGTACAGGGTCGTGCTTGGAATTTTCGAAATTAGCAGCTGGGTTTTAATGAAGAAGATGGCTCGCTCTTCCGCCAAACGGAGCTGCTAGCTACACTGCCGTCCGCTGGCAACTCCGTTCGCCAGGGCCCGGGCCTGCTTGGCCTGACGGCAGCGTTTGGTGAGGCTTGCGGCTTCCGGCCCGACCTTTGTGTCACTACACACACATGTGATTTTAGAGTTATAAGACCACGACAAATGCTTCGAGTATGTCGAATTTTGGGCCCGGAAGGCCCTCTTCCCGTTTACTCTCGCGTGAACTGTCAGCGCTGCTGGTCTGGCGTACATATAGCCAGTATTGTTTTCCAAACGGTGTTGTAACGGCACTTTTGCCACTGTGTGTAACATATTTACCTCTTCCTCCACAACGCTCATGGATACGGAAAGTCCGAGGACTAATCTTGATTCAGAATTCGCTACATTGGGGAGGTACTTCCTCTTCCTCTGTCATTTATCGATTTTACAGCCTCCCAGTACGTATTTATGTACATCAGAGTCAGTTTTGGAGTATTTTCGTCGAAAAAAGTACAACGTTGAGCTAGGTCTACAACTATTTCAAATTAAGACAGCTAAATGCTTGGTTTTTAGCCCACCCTTCTGCTTTGAAAAAGCTATCCAGCGGGCTTATGCAAACGACCTCGTGTGTGTCTGCCTGTCTGTCTGTCCCTCTGTTCCACTAGAAGGAGATGTGCTAGAGACTTGAAATTTTCATGGTATCTTAAGGTCCACTCCTAGAGAACGAAACGCCTACGGCAAATCCTGGCAACCACCCCCAAGGGTGCAAATGGGGGTATCAAAGGTTCAAAAATTTTCCGCAAAAGTATTGTTTTTTATGTTGTCCTAAGGGGTAACTCGTGAAAGTAGAGCCCGGAGACGAAACTTTCGTCCGTTTTGCTCTATCTCCAACCGTTTAGGCGCTAGAGGGTCTTTTTTGACGAAAATAAGCTAAAAATTACCATAGTGAACAATAAGTTGTAGAAAAAGGCCTAAAAACCTCTAAATAGAAAGGAAACTCTCCCCCCCACCCCAAAAACCTTTTTCTAAGCAGAAGGGTGGGTTGTAGTCGCGGTGCTTCACCGTTACATCCCTTTCTCGAGTCTTTGGGGCAAACTCAAAGACGACGGGTTTAAGCGGGCCGAATGCCCGCTACATCATTCGATCATGTTCTTCAGCAAATCGCGTGACAGAAATGGTCGGGCCGCAGGCCTGACTATCGCCGCCGGCAGGCCAAGCAGGCCCCTGCCGAACGAAGTTGCCGGCGGAGCGAAGCGGAGGTGGCAACTTCGTTTGGCGGAAGGGTGGGCCTGGTTGTTGACGAACGAAGTAGTGTTGCAATTTCACAGTTACCGCGTACCAAGCAAGTGCTGGGAAATAACAACATGTTGTTGACTGTGTATAATGGCCCAGCCCCGACCGAACACCGACGGCAGTTCGAAACTTAAAAGTTTTAAAGTACGTATTCTCCTTCCGATAAAGTTCAAACTTCACAGTACCCAACAAGTGTTTATTCCCATATACGTTGTATTGGCGAATAGGAAGGTGGGGCGTTGTGTTGTTTGAAATCACATTAGGACACGACTAGATTGTGTCGAGTGGGGTAGAGTTCAAGAAGGTTCTTGCCCGGACAAAACATCGCATGACTAAAGAAAATGGATATTAGGTAATGAAACGGACTATCAGACCACTCTTGAAAAAGCGGTATCAGCTGTTACGAAACAATGTGGCGTTGATTTCGTTCCCACTCGACAAGGAAAAGGCGCAGCCCCTACTCTTGCACCCCAGACTGTCTACAAAGAGGCAAAGTGTGCCCCCTTCTCCAGCATACGGTGTCTCGCAGAACAGGCTACCTGATATTTCATCAAGCGCTGTTCCATTTCGACGCCCTCGATGTATTTTTGCCAGTGGGACCGCAGAGAAATTAAAGACCGGACTAAAAAAGAACAGTAATGATCCCTCCTGGACTTTTTCCTACCCGACTCTGAACGAAGTTCGTGAACCCGCCACCAGGTCCTTCACACGCGACTGTAATCTACTGACGGGTCCGAAAACTTCGTCCCCGTCAGCTTGGGTAAGGTGCCCTAATGTGGCCACTGTCCATTGATGGCCACTTTTCTCGATTTCCAGCCAATCTGGTCACTTTACAATCTTGGCCTTGAAGTAGTGTTCCAGTAAGGCCCCTACTTGGGCATAATAAGCCAAACTACTTCACATCGTTGTTTACATTACAAGAAAAAGGGGTGGCCATCATTGGGCAGGCCCATTCTTAAGGTAGCCATCATAGGGCATCTTACCCTAATGAGCCTCAGGGAGGAGACAGTTTAGAATGCAATGCTTTTCTGTCTTGCATCCGGTCCAGGTGAAATACTCCATCGTTATTTTCCGAGGGGGTATTCACTTCCGTAATACCCTGTTCACTCCACCTGGGTATTACTTGTAATGTAATACCGAAAAATAACAAAAATGCTATAAAATGGAAAAAAAAATGCGTGTAATACCGGCGTAATACCCGGTAATACCACGTAATTCTGAGTAATACCGAGTACTCTGTACAAGTTTTATGGTAGTGAATACCCCCTCGTTAATTTCCTTATCAGCCACCTCCTTGTGGTTAGTGTCTCCAGCGTGATAGCCTTCGCGAGGCGGCGCGCGTCCCCAAGCAGGTAAGTAGACGAGAGGGTGTGCTGGACACACCTCCCCTTCACTGGTCCTCTATGAGAGGGGGTTGTGAAGGTAACACGGGGTAAAATTCCCATGGTGCCCATGGGAATAAGCTATTCCGGAGAAGTGGTAGAGAAGAAGATCTTAATATCAAAAGCGCTACTGCGTATAAGCAGTCTAGGGTGTGGGGTGGCCCAGCTAGAGTGGCACCGCCCCGCACCCTAATCTGCTCATGCGCAGTAGCGCTTTTGTTGTTCTTGCTCTTATTCTCTATTACTTCTCCGAATAGCTTATGCATGCCTCTGTCCCTTGGGCAAGGGTCCTTTTCCCATGGCACCGATGAGCAATCAAAACAGCGTAAGTCCACAAGCCATAATTTTACAGACTGTTTAAACATTCTAGTTTGAGAGATTCTCATAGTATTGCTTTCTGTTCCAAATTAGTTTGAAGAAAAAAGCATGAGCAAACAGAGGAAATTAGTTTTTTTTTGGCTGAGCGA
>NW_026267307.1:344915-345500 GCF_000697945.3 Frankliniella occidentalis | reverse complement strand
GCACTTGGGAGATATTCGAGAATGTGCACCCACGAACTTGCGTGAAAATCACGCTGCTAGCAGGCGCCTGCGTGAAAATCACGCCGGAGGCGTGAAAATCACGCTTGCTCCAAAGCTGATTCAGCTGAAAAAAAAAAGGCATAGCCCCACGTCAGCCTCTTATTGGCTGTTGCATAAAGTCAACTGCTAACCGAAACAACTCTTTCCACGCTAGCGGCGTGAAAATCACGCTCGCATTTTGTGAACCCTGAATCCACCTTCACAACCATGTGGTACCCTATTTACAATACATGTTTAACAGTTATCAGTTTATTGATGACACCACGAACCATTCTCTTCCAGAGGGAGTATGATAAATTAGACCTGAATGCTCCATGAGAATCCAGTCATCAGTATCTTCCACTTCATAGGAAGAGATATGTCTTTGATAACCGGCTGTCTTCTTGCACTGAGTGACAAACAGTACAGTATCATTCACTGTTAAAAAGATTGTAGCCAATTACAGTGAGCATACAGTCCTAACCGTATTTTATTTTACGGTCAGACTATATTTTATTTAACGGTCAGGAACTGTATTTAATTTTA
>NW_026267307.1:341255-344865 GCF_000697945.3 Frankliniella occidentalis | reverse complement strand
TATCTTTGTGCACATTTTTGCACTACCTGACTCGGGTGTCAGCGCCGCAGGCCAAGGTAGATGTATGCAAGGCGCGTCGCAGCGTAACAGTGTTTCGTGAGGTATCGCGAAGCCTGTTACGCGAGACGTGGTCTGGCGTACATCTACCTTGTATAAACTTCAAAATTGGCTTTAAAAATGGCACAAGAGAAAGGTCAAAACCGATACCTTCCGTCGAGAAAGACTCAGCCGCGCGACCGCTGCTGAAAAAGGCTTGGCCGAGCGACGGCTCCAGAAAACCTCTCAGTCGGCGGGAGGCCTAAGACTGACTCAGTTGCGTTTTGGCCGCGCGACGCTCGTGCACGTTTGAAGCGCTAGGAAATATCGGTGGTCTAAGATATACATTTTCTGATAACGGCAACCGATGGAGAAATGTTTCACCTATCGTTTCCCGTTTTCAGAAAATTTATTTCTAAGACCACCGATTTTTCCTAGCGCTTCAAACATGCACGTGCGTCGCGCCGCCAAAATTCAACTGAGTCTTTCTTAGCAGCCTCCCGCCGACTGAACCGTTTTCTGTAGCCGTCGCTCGGCCAAGCCTTTTTCAGCAGCGGTCGCGCGGCTGAGTCTTTCTCGACGGAAGGTATCGCAACAACGAAAGCCCAGGACATAGGAACGAAAGTCCATGACTGAGCGTAGCAAAACAACGAAAGTCCAGCAATTGGCTGGCATGAAGACGAATGTCCAAGGATTTTTTGGGGACTTTCGTTGTTATGCTAGCACAGACCTGGACTTCCTCTGTTTTGATAAGTAACACCTGGACTTTCGCTATTTTGACAGCCCACACCTGGATATTCTCTGTTTGACAGCACAGATTTAAACTGTCGGTCTAACCAAGCAATCCCGCCCCTCCTCTACCTCCTTATCCCTCTAACTGGTCACAGTAGCAGCACCTAATGGTGTTCTGATGCATTTCTCATGCGTCAACGACGGTGATCCTTCTCTACCATCCTCCGAGTTTTACCGTGAGCGTTTGTGCAGGACGTAAGACTGCACGTGAGTAGTATGATATAATATAAATCCTAGGTGACAGCAGAAGTTGCGACAATGTCCGACAAAAGCCAGCGTCTGGATACGTTAGTAAATTTCGCACTGACCAAACCACTGACCAAAAGGAGGCCCAACGCGTAGTGCTTATTGGCACTGGACCCACCCCTGTGCTCGTCCGACACCTTGAGCACGGGGCCGACGGCTCGGCCGCCTTGTGCAGCTGCACCTTGAGCATGCCGTCGCACAGTGAGCTGAGACCGGGAAAAAACGATCAAAACTCTAATTTTTAGATGTCAGCGATGTCAGGATTTCATATGCGGGATTTATTTATGGTGGATGTCTACAGTACATAAATCCACCCTGGTGACCCCCAGGTCTAGCTGCTTTCTGGTTGATTTTCTTGTTGAAAAAGTGTCATTTTCGTTCAGATTCCAAAGTGATTTCGCACTACTTTTGTTTTTTGCACTTTGCGTCCGCCGTTTCTTTCGGTTTACCTGCATGTCCGCCCCCAGGAGAATCAGTTCTTGTATCAAGCGATTTTATATTGGAACAGGCACAAAATGTACACGCAGAAAAAAAAATTCAGTTCAGTGCTATTTTTTTTAATAGTACGTCGGTTGCTGTCCGACTAGAAAAATTAGCGCGGGTGCTAATCGTGTTTGCTGAGTTCATCAATTAAGTTAACCAAATGTTTTTCTCGAGAAAGATTTTGGAGAAGCGTTCTGCTTTGCTTATTTGCTAATTTTGTTACCTGTGCCACTAAGACCCAACAGTTAAATACGGGTAGCCGTGGTGAAACCAGCTTTTAGATACCACTCGAACTATTTTACATTTGGGTGTACTCTTAGCTCTCGCTGCTGAACCGCCACGCTCTATCAGTCATATGCCGGGGCCTCCGCATCCACTGATATCACGGCGCTCGCGCGCAGGTGATTAATTTTTGACAGGTCGTCGGCCTCTTGCTTCCTGAGGGACCTTTGACCCTCCAATGCCTCGTGCCCTTACTCTCAATCTCACCCCTTTCCCTCTTTTCGGGCAGAAAATTTACTTTCGACAAAATTTGCAATTCAGTCAATTATTGGCTGAGCGTTTAGCGAAGCCCATTACTACACTGACCGGAAAAGTTTCATTCTGTTTGTCTGTCTGTCTGTCTGTCTGTCTGTCCGTCTGTCCGCACGATAACTCGCGAAAGAATTGAGAGAGCGATCTGGGAATTTCAGGGTCGTTTTTTAACATAAAAAGACAGATCGAGTTCGAAGATGAGCATTCTAGCTCAAAAATTGACTATTAAAAAAATCAAAAACCACAGGTCACAGAATAATTTTTTTCTCAAATATGGTCTTCTAAGGGGTAACTCGTGAAAGTAGAACCCTTCGGGCGACAATTTCGTCCGTTTGACTCTATCTTGTACCGTTTGGGTGCTAGGAGGCATTTCTTGACAAAAATGAGGCGAAAATGACCAAATGGTCTAATAAATCGTGAAAAAACACTTATTCTCTCGAAAAATTGTACATTTACTCATACTAACCTGTTTAGGGTGTCAGCGCCGCAGGCCTAGCTATATGTGCGCCAGGCGCGTCGCAGCGTAACAGTGTTTCGTGAGATATCGCGAAGCCTGTTACGCGAGACGTGGTCTGGCGTACATATAGCTAGTTTTCAGCACCGGCAATTAAACCTGATTAGCACTGGTGCTAATCATGCTTTCGTAACGTGATTAGAACCGGGGCTATATTTTTAGCTAAGTCTATTCAGTAAGTGAAAATTAGCACCGGTGCTATTTTTTAAGCATCCGGGCGAACTTTTTTTCTGCGTGTACTTGCTGTGTGCAAACCCAAAGTGACATCTGCTCAAGTACATTTTGAACTAGGTTCTTCACGATTCCAGCAACTTTAAGTTTAAAGCAGAAAATGTATTCTTACAATGCAAACTTCCCTTCCGCAGAAGCATATCTACTTTGAGCGAAGCATTTGTTTCGCTCACGGACAACGGATATTTTCTCTTATTATTTTGACTCGGGTATATTCTTGAATATGATTTTCAGACGTGTGTGTTTGAGAAAAGCATTGTGCTTTTGCACACGCCAAAAACACTTTGCTGCTCGCGGCAAACTGAATTTTGTTTGCATAAAGGTACCCCACCTCTACTGGAACGGCGTTGTTTTCTGCTTATGTATAATCTACAGCAATGAATCATCTCGTAAAATCTGATGTTTATAATTAAGACAGCGTGAATTCAGCGCCTGTGTGCTCAGGCTAGTCAACACACACTCGTCTGTCGGGTTGCCGATCTGAATTCTGGCACGCGCCGTGTAACTTTAAACCATGTTTGATTGAGAGAGGTGGTCTGAGAAGATAACTTTTCATTCGGAACCATTTATTGCCGACATATTGGTACACATTTATAATGTCGCAAAAGTTGACAAGGGTAATAGGAACAAATACATCCCTTTTTGAAACGCTGAAAAAATAAAGTGATAGGGTTACAATATTGCTTTGACTTCTTCACTTACCCTTCTCTTCCAAAACAAAGATTAATAACAAAAATATCACAAATGTTACAAATTGGCATAAAAAAGAACAGT
>NW_026267307.1:339291-339908 GCF_000697945.3 Frankliniella occidentalis | reverse complement strand
TTTTTTACTTATTTTCGTCAAACAAGACCCTCTAGCGCCTAAACGGTTAGAGATAGAGCCAAACGGACGAAAATTTTGCCCAAAGGGCTCTACTTTGACAAGTTACCCCTTAGGACACCATTCAATACTTTCGAAAATTAATAAAAAGAAATTTGGGCCACTTTTGTGAGAGAAACTCACTCTAGCGCCCAAACGGTAATAGATAGAGCAAAACGGACGAAATTTTCGCCCGCAGGGCTCTACTTTTAAAAGATACCTCTTAGGAGATCATCTAATATTTTCTAAAATTAATTTGCTTATTTTTGAGCCACTTTGGAGATAGAAACTCCATCTAGCGCCTAAACGGTGAGAGATTGAGCAAAACGGACGAAATTTTCGCCCAATGGGCTCTACTCTGACGAGTTCCCCCTTAGGAGCTCATAAAAAAATATTTTTTTCTGACTTTTTTGGCCTATCCCCTTTTCTTTGATACCCCGTTTCAGCCCCTTAGGGTTGGTTGCCAGGATTTGCCGTAGGCGTTTCGTTTTCTATTAGTGAACCTTAAGATACCCCGAAAATTTGAAGTCTCTAGCACATCTCCTTCTAGTGGAACAGACAGACAGACAGACACACAGACA
>NW_026267307.1:337200-339241 GCF_000697945.3 Frankliniella occidentalis | reverse complement strand
TTTGCATAAGCCCGCTGGATAGCTTTTTCAAAGCAGAAGGGCGGGCTAAAAACCATAAAAGGCCGTTATAGAGGACAAAATCTACAAAAACCCATTTGAAATTTCCACCCACCAGGTCTAAGATTACAGTCCGACTAAACTTAAATTTTACAGTCCAGATTGTCACTGGTCAGCCTGTACAGTTGAATACAGTCCGACCGTATTCTACAATACAGTGCAGACTGTTACAGGCGGTAACAGGTCAGACTGTAAAATTAAAAACAGTCCAAATGTAAAATTAAATACAGTCCGGCCAATATAAAAAATTATTGGCCGTCCTGTACGAATTACTGTAGGTTTTTTTAACAGTGATTCTGAACAGAAATATATTGTAATGTTAGAGTCAAGTAAAGTATTTGATCAGCAACTCTGACATTCTCATTAGTTGGTCTCTAGCGCCAGCTAGCCTCACACCAGGATCTCCGCGGGATTGTTTGAAAGCAGCGAGCGTCACTGCGCGTAGCAACAGAGCTCAGTCGTTGTGCAGTCTCGGTCGAGTGTGGTTGGTTTGTTCGCCGCTGTACCGTTCCTGCTAGACCCCAATAAATCTACTGATCCAGTACTCCTGTTGTTTCCTTTATTCAGTCTACCCGACGCTACAATTGGCGCAGTCGGTAGGACTGAAGTAAGGAAGACCAGGGACTGCGATCCGTAGATATTCACGTTCTAAACTTACAGTCTATCGTCGCTGCGTCCTTGGCCCTTGGTGTCCTCGACTGAGCTGCCCTCGGCGTCCCTCGAGCTGGTGTGACCGGTGCCCCTTGCGACCCTGCCCCCTGGTGTCCCTGGTGGCCGCCCCGCTCCCGGACGCCGTCCCTCAGTCGCTGCGACCCCTGCGTGACCTGCGATCCCCCTGGTGACCCCAACCCCCGCTACATCGACAATGCGGAGGCAGCCCGGCAGCCGCCCCTGGCCGCTGGCATTGTCGGCGAGCTAGGAGAGGAGCCCGTCGAGGAGGTCGAGGAGGTCGAGCAGGCCGTCCATGTGCCGGCCTTGCTCAGGGAGCTTGCGGCGCTCAGAGCCGCCGTGCATGCTGGTGTGGCCGCCAACGCGCAGGCCAACCCCGCTGTCGTGGCCCCTGAGGCCCCAGTGGCCCCCGAGGCCCCAGTGGCCGTCGAGGCCCCGGTGGCCCCGCCACCACCCGCGGCCCCTCAGGCCCAGTTCATGTTCCCTCCTGAGGCCCCTCGGGGCCCTCCGTGCCTGAACGTATTCCCTCCCTGGGTCCCTCAGGCCGCCCGCGCAAACCGCATTGATTTCGGGCCCGCGCCTCCCCTAGCCCCACGAGTAGTGTCGGCATCCGAGATGCTGACCCTCCGGAAGGCCGTCCCCAAGTTCGACGGCAAGATCTCTTACGAGGCGTACAAGGCCTCGTTCGATGATCTCGTAGGGCTTTACCCCCATCTGACCCAGGACCAGCGTTTCCAGCTGTTGTCCTCCGGACTCGTTGCCGCCCCTCAGTCCCTCCTTGAGGACCTGGCCGCAAATCGTACATTTGCCGGCTTAGATGAGGCGCTCAGGCTGTCATACAGCAAGCCCATATATGCGTGGACTGAGATGAACAATCTCACCACCATGCGGCAGGACCCCTCGGAGACACTCGACGAGTGGTCCACTCGTGTAAGCCGGGTGGCGCGCCGCGCCTACCCCGACACGCCTCTCCCACGAGTAATGGAGTATGCGGTCCAACATTTAACTGTTGGACTCAGCTCCGCTGCAATTAGAAGTGGTGTGTCAGGGCTGGCTTGCACCTCAATGGAGGAAGCCCTAAATTCTTGTCGGTTGGTGCGGTCCAGGCTCTCATTGCCCTCCGGACCCCCGACTAAGAAGGTGTGTCTGGCCACAGTGGCCGAGACCACCATCGAGGTCGGGCAAACACCCTCCGCCCCCGCACCGTCGTCAGCGCAGGCAGCGCCCTCCACGGCGCCAGGCCCGTCGTGGCAGGACCAGCTGGCTGCTCTCACCAAGCAGGTGGAGCAGGTGGTCCGCCAGACGAAAGCCGAAG
>NW_026267307.1:333425-335905 GCF_000697945.3 Frankliniella occidentalis | reverse complement strand
CGTGGCGTGGCGCGTAGGCAAAGTCGGTCCAGCGCCACGCCACGCCACGCCTGGCCAGCAGACGAGACCCGTTGACACGATCGAGTCTCGGCGAGTGGGAGTGAGCGAGCCGGACCGAGAGCGGACGGGATGGGACGGGACGGGTGACAGAGCGAGCGGGACGGAGACGAGCTGGGTTTGGGAGCCGATGCCGACCTCTGCTCCCAGCACTGTGCACGCCGTGCCGATGGTGCCAGTAGTTAGAAATGTAGTTAGTGAGAGCGAGAACGACACAGTGAGAGTGAGCTCAACAGAGGAAGTGACTGGCAGTACGGCAGCATTCCATCGTGAGTGGGTCACTCCAGGTCATCGCAACGCGGGCAGAACAAATTTTGACGCCACCCCTTCTAGTTTTCAAAGTCGAAATTTGAACTGCCCTAACGGAGCTTTGGACCAGGAGGTGGATCGCACTCTTAATTCACTTACTTTGGGCTTAGTGCAACCGTCACCACTATTAGACAAAAGGCAGTGTTCCCTCGTGACCGGCGTTGTTCCCTTCGCCCCGGGCACGTTGGAGCTGGAGCTGGAGAACACGTCGAGCAGCCATGTCGTGTTGCCGCGTGGTTCTGTGGTTGCCCTTGTGCATCCTGTCGGTCTTGTGGACCTCCAAGCCTTCGAGCCGCTGGACCCCGACGACGTCGTCGCCGTGGAGTCTGCGACTGTAGAGAAAGTCCCCCCCACAGACCAAGCCGACATCCAGCTCGAGCCGCGCCTACCTCCTATAGGCCTAGACGAGGCACTCCCTGAGGACTTGCAGGCCCTTGCTGATCGGTGTGAGGATTTGACTCCAGAGCAGAAAAGACGCGTTGCAGACGTCTTAAGGCACAATCACGACATCTTTTTAAAACACAAATGATGATTTTGGTTGCTGCCCCTGGGTCAAATTCCGGATTGATACTGGAGATCATCCCCCGATTAAAATGCAAGCTAGGCCCATTCCCATTCATTTGAGGGAGGAGGTAGTACAGATGTACAGAAAGTACTTAGAGCAAGGTACTTGCCGCCCTAGTCAGTCTCCTTGGTCATTCCCTATTTTGGTTATACCCAAGAAGACACTTGACAAAAACGGCAAGCCGGAGTTACGTTGCCGTGTTGATTACCGTGCTCTTAACAAGATCACGCGTATCCCAGCATCTCCGATCCCCAGAACTCAGGAACTTTTAGAGCGCTTAGCAGGCCACAAATGGTATTCCCACGCTGACTTAGCCTCTGGGTACCATAACTTAGAGATAGCCGAGGAGGATATCCCTAACTGCTATTGCGCTGCCGGACTCCCTTGGGCTGCCCTCCAGATTTCTGGAGTACACGCGCATGCCCTTCGGACTGTCCGCCGCCCCTGGTGTCTTTCAAGGTGTTACTGACCGGCTGATTCGGCCTTCGCGTCAACCAACACCTGATTGTGACCTCGGTAAGGCAAACGGTGTTTATTTGGACGACATATGTGTGGCTGGTGATGCGTTTGAACACATGCTCCAAATGATCCAGGCCTTGTTCAACCGAATCAGGGCTTCTGGCTTTTTGTTGAAAGCCAAGAAGTGTTTCCTCTTCAAAAGAAAACTTAAGTTTCTGGGATTCTGTCTGACGGAGGATGGTATCGGTGCGGATGAAGCCAAAGTGAACACCATTGTTCATTGGCCCACTCCACGTAACGTGGGAGAGCTCTGGTCCTGGATAGGACTAGTAGGCTTCTACTCTCGTTTCATTCACCGATTGGCCGAAATTCAGGCCCCTCTCACTGACCTGTTATGTGAGAAGGTACCGTTTGTCTGGTCAGATGAGTGTCAGCACGCCTTCAACACGTTGAAGGTCGCCATGACGACGGCCCCCGTCCTAGGTGCGGCCGACCCGTCTACGGGCCCCTTCACGGTGCATTGCGACGCCTCTAGCAGAGCGGTTGCATGCATTTTGTCACAAGAGCAAGATGGCCGTTCAGTGGTTTTGCATTACCACTCGAAGAAAATGCCACGCCTGAAGCGTGCCCTGTGTGCCACACACGCAGAGCTGTACGCTTTAGTGGAGGCCACTCGAGTCTTTCGGCTCTACTTGCTCGGGCGTCCCTTTGTGTTTCACACGGACCATTCAGCTCTACAGTGGTTACGCTCTTTCAAGCAATTGGAGGGGAAGTTAGCCCGCTGGATTATGCGTCTGGAGGAATTTCAATTTGAAATCCGACACATGAAAGGGAAAGAGCTGACAAACGCTGATGCGTTGTCTCGTCGCCCTGACCGTCCTTGCGCACCCGATTGCAGAACTTGCAAGCGCTTAGAGGACCAGAGTGACGCTCACCACGACGACATCAATTTTCTGGTGCGATCGTTCCAAATATACTGCACTGAATGGGACGACGATAATGTGTCAGCTGCTCAGCAGGCTGACCCTGACATCGGCCCTATTTATCAGGCAGTATTGTGTGGCCAGCGACCACATTTCCAGCAGATTGT
>NW_026267307.1:321362-322662 GCF_000697945.3 Frankliniella occidentalis | reverse complement strand
AGTTATTTCTTTTTCTATTTGATGCGGTAGTTTTGCACTACTAAAAATAGTCGACGTAGGTCACAAGCGCTACAGATCGCAAGCGCTACGGGTCACAAGCGCTACAGCGGTGGGCGCTACGGTTCGCAAGCGCTACCGTTCACAAGCTCTTCAGATCACGACCGCTACAGGTCGCAAGCGCTACGGGTCATAAGCGCTACAGCTCGCAACCGCTACGGGTCACAAGCGCTACAGCGGGAATGCGAGTGATAGGCGGAACCGACTGTAGACAGTGCTGCGAGCGAGATCAAGCCGTCGATCTCACCGTGTATGAGAGATAGGCAAGGCCCTGCTCCTTCGGAGAGCCTCCTTGTGGAAGCGGTGTCATGTAACTCGGTGGTTTTTATAACGTATTAAATATCAGTAAAATCTACACCAGTTTTGAACCCCGTTTGAACTCAAAACAATTGACGCTCTTTTCGCGTGGCCGATGACACCCACTCTGTGCTATTGAAGTACATCTCCGCCCTTCCTGTCAAAGTTGTGTTCGTTATGTCGCGGTTCGCCATTGAAAACAACTCAGTCTACACTCTAAATGTAAAAGGACAATTGTGTTCCTTGGAATGGAAGGTATAAGTGCACATCCAGATTAGACAGTAAATAATTAGCAACAATTAAAGGGGATTAAAATTGCGCTGAACGTTGTGAAGCCCTCTTGTAGCACAATGTTTGGTCCGTACGCTGTTTAACTCACCCTCCCCTCAACTGTGAAAAATATGTTTGTGCGTGCACGATACATTTCCCAGTCAGAAATGCAATATCGAATCGACGTTGACATTGGATTTATTGCGGACCAAAATGACGTTGAATCAACGGCATTTTGGGCCGCAAATTGACGTAAGATTTGATTTTGACGTCGGTTTGATGGCGCATTTCTGAGTTAGTTTTGTAACTGACCATGTATGAAACGTGTCGTATATGTTCAACCCCCCGTTCTTGCTGGTTGTTCGGTTCTAAGTCGATGCCCCGTGATTGTAAACTAGGTAGATGTACGCCAGACCACGTCTCGCGTAACAGGCTTCGCGATATCTCACGAAACACTGTTACGCTGCGACGCGCCTGGCATATCTACCTAGGCCTGCGGCGCTCACACCCGAGTCGGGTAGTGCAAAAGTGTACACAAAGATACGGGCCTCCGGCCCCCGTCACTTTGACTAAGCATGCGGGGTTGTACATTTTTTCGCCTATTTTCGTCAAAAACACCCTCTAGCGCCTCAACGGTTTGAGCTAGAGCAAAACGGAGAAAATTTTCGCCCAAAGG
>NW_026267307.1:319663-321312 GCF_000697945.3 Frankliniella occidentalis | reverse complement strand
ATGGTCGTAGTTGAGGCATTCAGTGCTTGGCCCGAGGCGATCCCGCTGAGGACCCTCCAGGCCACCGAGGTGGCGCAAGCACTAGTTTCAGAGGTGTTCAGTCGTATGGGTGCTCCCTACGAACTGGTAACTGACCAAGGTACGACCTTTGAGTCAGCCCTCTTCAAAGAGGTCATGGCGATCTACAAGACGCACAAGTACCACATTTCCGTTGGTCGGCCCGCCGGCAATGGCAAGGTCGAGAACTACATTCGTAGTCTCACCCGCCAAATTGCAGTGCTGGCTGCCGAGCAACCCGGAAACTGGCCCGACCTCTTGCCTCATGTGCTCCATGCGTACAGAGCATCAGTCAACAACACCACCGGTTTCTCCCCCTATGAAATCCTGTACGGGCGACCCAGCGACCCATGCGTGTCCCCCAGGACTTGCAACATGGTTTGCCGCCTCCAGGCTTACCGGCGGTTGCACTTGAGCAGTACCCTGGAGTACTGCGCGACCGTTTGAGCAGGATTCACCACTTGGTGCGGGGAAATACCGCTCGTGCGGCAGCTCGCATGAAGGCCCATTACGATAAGTTCTCGTCGATAACTTACTTCCGCCCCGGTGACCTTGTCTTGCTCTACAAGCGTAACCGTAGGCGTGGTAAGACAACCAAGCTCTATGCTTCATGGCAAGGACCCTATAAAATTCTAGACATGCTGAATGATTGCATTGCTAGAATTGAGCGCGTCTGCCCGGAGAACGTCGAAACTCGCAGGCCCCGTGAGCGATTGATAGTGCATGTCGATCGTCTGGCGGCCGTTGGTTCCAGCCTCGTGGACCAAAATGGCGAGTGGTTAACGTTTTGTTGACTTTGTGGCCCCTGTGTCCTTTTATCAGGCTCGATGTCGACCATCAAGTCACAAATCTTTGAGGCTTCGTCGTCCAGGAGCGAGGACGTCCTGGACCTCGATTCACTGGGTGCGGAGATGGACGGCATGTCCCTGTCCCCGGTCCGACCCTCCCGGTCCAGATCCTCCCGGTCCCGGTCCTAGTCCCGGTCCCCTGCCCCGCGGCGCTCGGTGCATGAGCGCCTGGGTGAGCGCCAGGCTGGCGACGCCCCCGCCGCAGCCGCCTCCAGGTCGCGGCCCAACCCCAAGCGACGTGCGAGGCAGCGTGTGGCTGCCGCCGCTGCTGCTGCTGGAGAAGCTGCTGCTGGTCCATCTAGGACCAAGGCTGTGAGGAGCCAGCCCAAGGCCCCCAAGGCCGCGAAGGCCCATCCTAAGGGCCCTACCCAGGCTCCCCGGCCTGCCAAGGCCGCCAAGGCCCGGCCCGTTCCAAGGCCCGAGCTCAGCATCGCCGTGCTCAGTCGGCACAGCAGCCCTCCACCTCGCAGCAGCCGCCCCAGCAGGACGCCCCCATCGTCAGTCAGCTGGTGGCCGGCTTCAACGCGCTGCAGGGCCAGCTGCAGGCCATGCAGCAGGCGCAGCAGCAGATGCAACAAGTGCAGCAGATGCACCATTCTGCCCCGTCCCCTAGAGGGCGGCAAAAAAACTGAAAGTTTAAAAAGTTAGGGGGGGTGCTCGGATCGAGATGCCACTTGCAAAACTAAAATTTTTGACACCTCACTCAACTTGATCGGACATCGGGAAAAGGTCGCACCACGCTAT
>NW_026267307.1:300325-313868 GCF_000697945.3 Frankliniella occidentalis | reverse complement strand
AAAGAACCCGTTTTAACGCATTTTGAACGGGTATTTTTCACATTTCGTCACTTTTGACACATTTTCGGTCCCCAATTGTCGACGAGGAGAATCGACTGCACTTTGAATGATGCAAATCGGCCGAGCCGTTTTCGAGAAACATTTGTATCGTTAATGAGTCACGCGTGGAGGTTTATATTTGCTGGACTCCACGAACTCCGTGCTTGTAGGTTTTAAGTGTCGAAGTCATCAGGCTTGGCCGGCCGTCATCACAGCACCGTGACGGGTAGCACTGCAAGAGGGAGCTCTGGCCCTGTATGGAAAGGAGTCTGACTCTCCGTGCTATCGTCCTGGAGGCTGCACCGCAAGAAGGGTGGAATCGGCCCTGTATGGAGAGGAGTCCGCTGCCCCGGTGCCGCCGCCAGTCGTGACATCTCAAGACGGCCTTTGATTGAAAACATGAACGTTCTTAGTTAGGTTGTCGAGCCCTCAGCTGTTTTCCTAACTACTCGCCAAATGGGGAATCGTTCCACTGGATTGGTACCTACGGAGATCCTTCTTTTTGTTTTTGCTTTTGGGGTGGCCACACGCCTCTCATTTTTAAAGAGAGGGGAAGTTGTAATGTTAGAGTCAAGTAAAGTATTTGATCAGCAACGCTGACATTCTCATCAGTTGGTCTCTAGCGCCAGCTAGCCTCACACCAGGATCTCCGCGGGATTGTTTGAAAGCAGCGAGCGCCACTGCGCGTAGCAACAGAGCTCAGTCGTTGTGCAGTCTCGGTCGAGTGTGGTTGGTTTGTCCGCTGCTGTACCGTTCCTGCTAGACCCCAATAAATCTACTGATCCAGTACTCCTGTTGTTTCCTTTACTCAGTCTACCCGACGCTACAATATGTAATAATTCCAAACTCTGGGCGTAGATTTTCAATTTCATGTACAAGGACACTTCCATAAATGGTACCAAATATGGATACAGACTTGGCAACAGTCACTTTAAGTGCAGGATTGTCATGAAATAATTGGAAAAACTCCTCATATTTATCTACTGTATTCAGAGAGCAATGCCTAACTCCAAAAAGTTGAAAAGATTGATTAAAAACATTGTCTGTGCACAGGAGCCTTTCAGCTAGAAATAGTTGATTATTGATTGCAGCTGAATGAGCATAATTAATCCTAGAATTAAATGACTTTGCATGTAGTTTTCCTCTTCTGTGATTTCGTTCACTCATGAGGGTAGATAACTGCATCTGAGGCCCGTTACGCCTTAAGAGGGAAGGATAGTGGACACACATATGGTGTTTTGGTTTCAATCTTCCAAAATATAGTAAATATAGTCGATGATGTTCTTCAATTACTGTAGCAAGGAATTCTTCCATACCATGTTCAAAAATCGGACTTGTCAAAATGTCAACAATTTCACGTAATAACAAGTAGAAATTCCATATACAGTAGTTTTCAGGGACTAGATCTCCTACCATTGGACCCAGGTATCGAGTAAGGCAAAGCATCTCAGATCCGGACATATTTAGTAGGGTGTATCGAATACAGGGTTTTCTTCCGTTTGGACGTAGCTCTTTTAGTTTTCGAGATATTGGTCGATTTAAGCCAATTTATGCCTTTAAAAAATATCCCCCCAAAATGGATTAAATCGACCAATATCTCGAAAACTAAAAGAGCTACGTCCAAACGGACGTACCGTCTTCACGTCGGTCTCACGGACGCGAACGTAACTGCAGGGACCCACGACTCTGCGGCCTTCGAGATGAAGGTTGAGCCAAGGTAGGACGCTTTGGGTGGGGTCGCTCCCCCCCCCCCCCTCAGTTTGGCGACAGGGCAGGTTGAACTTGGGGGTAGTTTTTGAACGATTTTCCACTTTATCGAGACTGTACGTGAAACAGTTGGTCCGATCGACTTGAAAGTTTGAGGGAAGCTTCCTTGGGGTGTTCTTTAACAGATCCGCACAGACCCAAACCTCCATCCCCTCTGAAAGGGGTGCACAGTCACTCGGGGGTAGCTACCCCCTGGGAAGGGATTGAAGATGTTGACACCGGGTTTCTCTGTATGGATGCGTTCCTAATGGCAAAAGGGATCATTCCTGAAAGTTTCATGCCGAAACTTCAACCCTAAGGTTCCAAAATGGCCGATATTAAAAAAGGGGTTGCGTGTTTGCGGGAGTGGTTTGGCCGGGGGTTGTCCGATTCGAAAACAAACACATGGGCCGTGTGCAGGGGACGTCCCCAGAGGATACCGAGCTCGATTTGATGAACCTCAAAACTCACCCCCTCGAGGGGGTGGGGGTGAGTGTGGAAGGGAGTGGGTTGGTCCGATCGCAATTTTGTTTACACCGTTCGAAAGAGAACAACAATTTGAGTTGACTCACGAAAAATCTTGACTTTCCGAGCACTTAAAGTGCCAATTTTTGAGTTGTTACGGCCGGTTTTTTCACCCACCTCCACTCTAGGGGGTGCACAGCTCGTTCGGGGTGGCCAACGGCTTGCGCACTTCCTGAGCCTCTAGATAAATGATTGGGACGCCTGCATGCCAATTCTTAGCTTCCTTACTCAAAAAAACATAGAATCTACGTCAGTTTGAAAAATCCGCCAGCTAATTTTGATGAGCAGTGTATTATAGTCCCACTTAATTTGAAACTTTGACTGTCGTTGTGTTGCATAAGTGATTAAAGTTTTTGTTTTTCACATTTTTCTAGCCAAACAGCAGAGTTTGTTATCCCCGAATGGCGGGCATTCACCAAATTCACCAAAACTGGTACAATCATGTGAAACAATGACTCACAGATCAGCAGGCTGTGATCAGAAGGGTAAACTCCATAGTAAGACTACCTAAGTTATATTAACTGTACTGTACATACTCTTAAAAAGCACTTAATAATCTTTTATAGTAGATAGGTTGATAATATCGGGAAAGCCAGAGCAGTGGAAGTCAATTCAATTTATCTCAGGAGCCATTACATACACCACCTTTCACTGAGATTGAAGGTTCAGATATTCATACAGGTAAGTCTTTTAGGGGGATAAAAGCCTCTTTAAGGTGCTCAAAGCATTCACTGTCCAAGCCACTTTCAAAATTCATTTTTTCTTTCAGGGGAGATGACTGACTTTTTCTCTCCTGATGAAGATGAGAGTTATCAAAGGACTGTATTGAAGGAGGTGAGCCCACATCAAAGATCTTCTACACTTAGCCTACTACTTATCAAATCTCAAGCAGCAATAATCTATTTCAAAAGCCAACTAATGAGGCTTCTCAACGGCCTTTTATGAGGGAGTTGGGCCCACGTCATAGATCTACTCCACTGGTGGAGTCTCTGCCAGCTGCTCATCAAAACTCAAGGAGCAATAAGCCTGCTGCATCAACTTGTATGTTCATAGTTCTTAGAGGGAAAATTACTTGCAGTTGTGTTCTACCTACACTTTAACTATGGTCACTAAAACTAATTACTAGCTATATGTACGCCAGACCACGTCTCGCGTAACAGGCTTCGCGATATCTCACGAAACACTGTTACGCTGCGACGCGCCTGGCGCACATATAGCTAGGCCTGCGGCGCTGACACCCGAGACGGGTAGCGCAAGTATGAACACAAAGATACGGGCCTCCGGCCCCCGTCACTTTGACTAAGCATGCAGGGTTGTACATTTTTTCACTTATTTTCGTCAAAAACTCCATGTGGCGCCTAAACGGTTAATGATAGAGCCAAACGGACGAAATTTTCGCCCAAAGGGCTCTACTTTCATGAGTTACCCCTTAGGAGACTGTAAAAAATATTTTTAAAAAACATTATATGGGGGACCTGTGGTTTTTGATTTTTTAAAAATCCAATTTTTGAGCTAGAATGCTCTTCTTCGAACTCGATCTCTCTTTTTATGATACAAAACGACCCTGAAAATCCCACGTCGCTAGCTCAATTCGTTCTCGAGTTATCGTGCGTACAGACAAACAAACAAACACACACACAAACAGACGCGAAACTTTTTGATCATCACTGGAGTAATAGGCTTCGCTATCGCTCAGCCAACAATTTTCAATAATTGTAATTGTACGATTAAAAAAAATGTTCCTGGACCCGGTAATTCAATTTTT
Source organism: Frankliniella occidentalis (assembly GCF_000697945.3). NCBI lineage: Eukaryota > Metazoa > Arthropoda > Insecta > Thysanoptera > Thripidae > Frankliniella > Frankliniella occidentalis. The sequence continues at coordinate 309,793 of NW_026267307.1, read as the reverse complement.
CAGAGTCAAGAATTACAAATCCCCTGCATACAACAGAATGAATTTATGTATTTGTCTTACAGCCGATTTACTATTTAGCACGGCAAAAAAATCACTGATTGTTGTCAAACTGTTATACATGACACCCATGACACCGCTCCCACAACGAGGCTCTCTGAAGGAGCAGCGCATTGCCTATTTCTCAAACACGGTGAGATCGACGGCTTGATCTCGCTCGCGGCACTGTCTACAGTCGGTTAGGCCTATCACTCGGATTCCCGCTGTAGCGCTTGTGACCCGTAGCGGTTGCGAGCTATAGCGCTTGTGAGCCGTAGCGCTTGCGAACCGTAGCGCCCACCGCTGTAGTGCTTGTGACCCGTAGCGCTTGCGATCTGTAGCGCTAGCGAGCGGCTCCGAAAATCGACATCTTTAGTTCTTATTATTCATGGAAATTTTTTTGTACTGATGTGGAGCTATTTTCCTGTTTTGTAATAAATAAATGATTTGGTCAAGCAATATCACTGTGCATATTTGTTTTGAAACATTCCTCATAATTATAATTGATCTCCTGCTATCTAAAAATAACTGTATGGAGAGTATACTGCAACCTTTTTGTGATGTTTTTGAAAGTGACATCAATTGACATCATTTTGAGCTCAAAAATACATTTTCTTGACTGTATGAAAATACGTCATTTTGACGAACTGAAATGTGACAAGTATTTGATGTCACTTGACGTCAAGATGATATTTTTCTGTCCTTTGGGCAACGGCCAGAGTTCTTCCGAATCCCTCATACACGACTCGACCTACGCGTCGATCTCGCCCGTCCCGTCTAGCCGTGGCAAGCCGCTTGCGCGTAAGCTGCGCCTCGCTCTTGTGGCGGCTTCCGACACTTCGCGCTTGCGGTCGTTCGCTTTTGCGGCGTTCGCGCTTGCGCCGGGTCGCGCTTGCAGCATTCGCGCTTACGACGAGTCGCGCTTGTGACAGTTCGCTCTTACGGTGCGCGCCCGATCACTCTAGTGATATAGAAGTCTGATCGTGAGAAGAAGTCTGATAGTAAGAGGAAGTCTGATAGTGGGAAGATGTCTGATAGTGAGAAGATGTATCACAGCAAACATTTTCCCGGGGACTTCCCGGTTCATTCCGGAAAGTACTTTACCGATCACCCTCATGCCCGGCAATTGCGTAAAGTTCCCCAAATTTTCGTAAACTTTCCGATTTCCTGAAAGTCGATATGAATCAATCCATTACTGGGGTGCCGATCAAGATCAAGCGGGTGTAACTGCAGGTTTGTTGTTGTAAACGTACGCGTACTGACTGACACGAACAACAACGCTATCTACTGTCGATCCCAGTTTGGTTCACTTGCTACTCGCCACCTCCGGAGTCAGGAGTGTGGTGTGGTGTCGACTTGGTGGCTGTGAGTCGTAGTCGTGTAGTTTTAGGTTATTGTTAGACGGTGTTGCATAGGTCGAAAGTATATTTTTGGCATGTGAACCACGTCAAAAACTAAATGGTTGAGGTTGGTTGTCATCTCATACAAACTCGCAAAGTACATTGTCAATGTGGTGTCTGTTATCTATGCAATCAGCTGTTTCACAGGGTTCTGGTGCTGGCTGGGTCGGGGTCCACTTTCTAATTTTCATTACATTGGTGGTGTAGCGGATTACATTCGTGTACTTTTATTTTGAAGTGTTGTGTGGTGCTCCTTCAAAATTGTTATTTCATGTGGTAAGTCACCTCAACAATTTCAATTGTACATTATTTGCACAGCGTAAAATTTCTCATATACTCTTTTATCTTTACCAGGCCACTTCTTCAAACTTCAAATTTCATTTTGACATAGTGTGTTATTTTTCGAAAGAGGACTATTGGTCATAGTTTGCCAGTTTGAATAACGATTGATGGAGAATGTACGTATTTAAGTCACAAAATGCTGAACGATCGGACTGTAATGAGTCTATTTTGAATTGGTGCTATAACCAAAGTCATTCAAAATTACATCTCTGCTCTAATGCTGCTCGTTGTTTGAGGTTAGTATTAGGTTAGTGTTTCCCACAGTTGTAAAATTTTTGCATCTTAATGTGATCTTTTATTAACAGTGTCATGATTCGAAATGCTTTTAATCTAATAAATCATAACCTAACGCATTAGTGTGTTCCATAACTAAATTGTATCTGATCGTTTCAATGTGTTATTTTATGTGTCACTTAGTTCAATGTGTAATTTGCATGTTATCAGGTCAGAGTGTTTCAGAGAAAGACTATTTAGCCAGTGGACGGATTTGTCATTCATCGTCTTCAAAGATGATACTTGGAAACTACATCAAGCTAATTTTTGTTCGCTGACCAGGAATGAATACTCACATGCTCGGATATAAAGGATAGTAAAAGGTAGCCTATTAAGGATACTCTTGTGAGATATCATTAATTTTTAATTTTTATTCTTTCAGGTTATTCTAACAAGGGTGCCACTCAAAAGCAGAGCTCTGACCAAATGATGGGATGCGACAGTCTTTTAGTTGACTGGACTCGGAAACATTCTAGCGAAACAATGTAAGATTGACAAACAGCATACTATTTTGATTTTACTCTTAAATATGGAGGGAAGTGAGAGTAAATTATCTGTGTTGTATTCCAATTGAACACAATGATATAATATTTTCTGTTTGTCCTCAGGTTACTTTATTATCAAGTTCTGTATCACTGTGATCTCCACTGAAGTTGATATAATTTTGTTTTTGTTATATGCCCAATGGGTTTTAAAACATAAAGACAATTTTAGAGATTTAGTATGTCCCATGCATACTATATAGAAGTGATTAGTCAAGGGAAGTATGACCATGCTGCTGTATGCACTGCTCTCTTTAATGACAAGCTTTTTAAGAAATATTATGATTTGTTTTGTTGTCAGACCGTTACAAGAAGTGAGACGAACATTCTTTCCCTGACCAGGAAGGAATGAAGAGCAGTTTTCCAGGAATTCTGTTTTCAGTAGTAGTAATTCTTTGTATAATTATTGAGAGAATTATTGAACTTTGGAAATTATGTTATGATTAATTAATGGTTTGTATGTGGTGTAGGTTAAAACATAGTAAAAGGTTTGCAAGGGGTTATTGATGGATCCATATCACAACATGTCTTATTGTAATATGTTAGTGTTCTAGTTATTACCTTGTAGTTTCTCAAATCATCAGCAATGTAGATCTTTTGAATTGAGGTGGGGATTATAGTGAGAATGTGAGTTTACTGCAAAGTGTTCAAAGTTGCTGAATTTTAGCATCTTGTTGCGTTTCTATTATTTAATGAATGTTCAAAGTGTGGGATCATTTAGTGGATGTACGAATAGTTGTGGTTTTAATAATTCTATTCTTTTATAATTTCATTTCTTTTGAACTCCACACTAAACCGTTCTCTGTAATTTCTTCTTTAAAATGTTGCATTTATATTTGCTGGATGATGCATTTATGCTTTGTTTATTAAAGACGTTAGTTTTGAGTTTTCACAATTTTTTTGTTTCAGTATCATGGATATTTCAAGACTTACCATTGATGAACTGAAGGACTACCTTCAAACTTTGAATCGACTTAAGCCACAGACTCTTCAAAATCTACAAGGTCAGTGATGGAGGACTTGGGCAGCGACAGTGACAATGACAATCATGAAGAGCAGATGCTTGCTCAGTTTCATTGGGCTCATGGCAAAATTGATGAGAGACACCACGCAGCAGATATGATTATTAACTGTAGGCAAAGTTGTACAATGACAAGGGCAGGTGTGCGTACTGCTATGGACAATTGTGAGTTAATGCTAGAAGCTCGAACTGAAAATTTAAAACGTAAAGTGGAAGACTTCTTAAATCAGAACAACTATATGAATAATCCTCTGTCAGCTCGTTTGCTTAACAACTTTGAGTGTGAGAGTCCATTCAAAAATTTCAAGAGTAACTCTGGCCAGAAGAGTGCAGTAAAGTCTTATTACCATTACATTGAGCCAGTTCCAGGATTTCTTGGTTATCGGATAGAGCCCATAAATGTTGGAGGGAATATTTTTAGGCAACGGCCAGTAAGAGAAACGTTTCACTTTGTTTCTATAAAAGAAATTTTGAAAATGGTGTCTCGAAAACAATCAGTCCTTGATTACATTCATAATTTACGGCCTCGTGAAGATGATCTTTTAACCAGTTATACTGATGGCAACAGTTTTGCTAACCACCCATATTTTCAAAGATTTCCTGATGCCTTTCAGATAGGCTTGTACTTCGATGATTGTGAAACTACTAGTAGCAATGGTTCAAAAACTGGTCCCCATAACATGGCTTGTTTTTATGTGAAAATCTTAAATGCTCCTCCTTATATTAACTCTCACCTTGCTGGAACCCATGTTGTTGCTTTGGCACATACGCAAGATGTTAAAACATATGGTTTCAGACCAATTCTCCAACCCCTCATTGATGACCTGCTAGAACTGGAAAGTGAGAATGGTGTAGTAGACTATATTGGAGACCAAAGAATAGTTCTGAGAGGTGCTTTAGCTGCTGTTCTGGGCGACAGTAAGGCAGTCCATGAGATTCTGGGGTTTTTGCTACCATCGGCTCGGCACTTCTGTAGGTTGTGCACCATATCTAGACGGCAGCTTCATGCTAGAAATGTAATATTTGGTGAACGCAGAACAGAAGCTATGCATAATCATCATGTGGAGGAAGCGGAATTGAATCCTGCGAATTCAACCCTCAGTGGTGTTAAGGAAAATTCGTGCCTTCACGACCTACAATATTTTCACTCTTCAAAAAATATTGTGTTGGACAGCCAACATGACATAGCCCATGGTATAGGAGAAATGGAAATCAAACTGGTTCTAAATTATTATGTATCCACAAGGCATTTATTTACAGCAGCTGATTTAAACACTGAAGTAAAAACTTTCCTTTATGGTAGACCAGACGTACCTAATGAGCCGTCTAATAATTTCAGTCCTGAAGGCTTAGCTGCTGTTAATCAGAGGTCATTTAAATTAGCGCAAACAAGTGCACAGATTTTCTGCCTCATGAGAGTCCTTATATTTTTATTGGATATCCTTGGCATTCCAATCGAGGATAGAGAACATTTGGACCTCATTATCTTATTACAAAAGATTGTCCAAATTATAAAAGCTCCAAAGGTGAGCAGGAGTATTCTTCCTTACTTAAGGCGCTTGATAGAAAGTCATAGACGAATGTTTCACCATCTCTTCCCCGGTGTCAACCCTATCAACAAGCATCATCATTTAGAACATTATGTGGATGTTATTGAAGAAATGGGTCCTTCAGAGCAATTTAGTTGTATGAGGCAGGAGGCAAAACATCGTCCACTGAAAAGGCATATTGTTGCTTGCAATTCATATCGATCTGTGACAAAAACTGCCTCTGATTATGAGCAAATTTCACAAGCCATTCATTGGGGTTCAAATGTACCTCACATTGTACCCAAATTTGTGCTATCTAAAAAGAAGACTCCATGCGCTGTAAATGATTGCTACACAAGAAGAATATTAATAGAAAGAGGATTTCGTGCAGATGAGTTTCTTAATACAGTTGAGACAGTTGCTGTGTTCGGTAGAGATTTCTATATAAATGATTTTGTAGTAGTCAGAGTGGCTGCCCAAAATAATAACGACATGGAGTCTTTTGGGAAAATAAAAAGGATAATTTCAGCCAATAATGAAACAGATGTTTGGTTCGAAATAGAAGAATGGAGGACTGAATATGAATCTGAAAGTTTTAATTCCCTGATAATTTCTCAACCTGACAATGCAGTTCATCATTTACTGGACCCTCTTGATTTACCGCTTCACCCACCTCTGGCAGTTTGGCATGACCGCTACATGAACAAACATTTGTGCCTCCGTCATTTAGTTTTGTAACTGACGAGTATATTGGATGGTACGGATGCTCACTTCCTTTCCAGACTAATACTAAGGTTACCTAGGGAAAAAATGAGTTTACTGGCAACTTTATATTAAAGTTACTATCATATTTTTCTCTGTTACAGATGAGGAGGTGGATGGGGAGGCCTTTCTACTAATTAATGAGGCCAATCTCCAAAAGAATTTCTCTGATATTAAGGCGGGTGAGAGATTCAAAGTACTCCAACTGGTTGAAGAGTTTAAAAGGGCTCTCCCACAGAGTAATGATGAACAGGTAAAAATTATTTTAGTTTTTGAATGAAAAGTAAAACTAATGTTGCAAAAATGTCTTTCTAATTGAGATGTTATCTTTGCTTTTCATTCTGCAGTCATCATCATCACAATTGGACGACTCAGCATCATCATCATTTGATCCACTCCCAGTCGAAATAGTCTTTGTTGAATCCAATGAATGCACTGCTCCAATGGTCAGTACTTCCGTAAGGAAAACTGTGGAATCTCCTCCTCCCTCTGAGACTCCCTCGACTTCAGCTGTTGTAAGTGTTATATTTAGTCTAATTTATTTATTGGTACAATTAACTTTTTATTTTCTTGAACTTGTTCCTTTTTTTATTTTCAGGAGCAGGTAATGGATGTGAAGGACATTTTGATGCAATCAGCAGAGGGGTTCAGGGTTGTGGAAAACATTCAAAAGAATCGTTGGCCAGATGATCGACATAGGAAGAAGATGATATCTATTCTTACTGACTATCATGTTAAAAGCACTGGAGCAAACAGGGATAGCTAGTAAGTTTTTCCAGCTGCTAGAGACACGGTTTATGGCTGCACCTTACTAAAGATCGATGCTCCTCTTATTGCAGTTATCCTAATCCAATTGACAAACTTATGATGGCAAAGGGCATAATTAGGGACTTCCCCACCCTTGCGGATAATGGGAATGGCGAGGGATATGTGAGTGAATTCATAAATTATTTCGTATTCAATGTTTAATTAAATGCTATTTTCTCTTCTAGTTATTACTCAGATATTAGAGATTTAATCATTAATCTATAAAATGTATGGTTGCAGCTTGCCTGGTATGACCCCTCATCTTGCAAGGGATTCTTAGGCAAGAAGTTTGAGTACTTGAGGGAAAAACATTTAAAGCCTACAGAAAAACGGAAAATACCAAAGGATAAAAAGAAGAGCCATGCCAGTAGCACTACTTCCTCAACCATGTTATCAGACCATGACAATGAGGACTCACCTTCCAAGAGGTCAAAAACTGATGAAAATTATGATGACATGGTAAGGCAAGCTCATTTACTTGCATGTTTTTTAAAAGCGTTCAAGCCTGTGAACCAATGTGTTGTGTTCTTCAGTGTCATTATTGCCTAAACTCCATAACTTCTACTGCTATTTTATCATTTTAATTGGTTGTTACACATTGGTTCTTTAAAGTAACGTCCACTTTTAAGTATTTCCTTGTATGTGAGGCCTTATTCATGTGCATTTTTTACATATCTATATGTAAAACTTAACAAATTGCTTAGTTTTCACTGCATTTCACTCTGTAAAGACCCAAGAGTGTTAAATTATTATTTCTTTTGCCATCAGGTGAAAAAGTTAAGTAGAATGGAGGCAACATCTGGAAGTAAAAACATTATCAGCAGTTTAATGGAGGGGACGTTCTCAGAACGACATAAATGGATGAATCAACGTCCAAAGCCATCAGGCGCCCAGATTCTAACCAAATTTATCCATTTCAAAAGTTATGGCGGCCTCATGGTGAGCAATTCTTGGTTTGGAATAATAACCTGTTCTCTTAGTGTCTATAATTCACATATGTTTTGTTCAAATTTTAAACATATCATTTTTCCTACGAAGATTACTGAAGAATTTCAAAGACTTCACCCAAAGGCAGTGGCCTTTGATCTTACTGACATAGTCAATGCTGTACTACAGCATTCAAAATCAACCAAGAAGAAATTGTATGAAGATAGCAGCTGCTTACAGAATGGTAATGATGGTTCAGTAATTAATTTGCTGTGTACAGAGAAACTTTTGTTTTTTTACTCATAGTATACTACAATATTTCAGACTCTCTTCATGCACTCCAACTAATTTTTGATATATTGCCATCTGTACCAGTTAAAAGGTCAAAAGAAATGCCTGTAACTACTGAGGAAACTAATAACAAATTTTGGATAGCATCAAAGCCTTGCGCAGCACTTGTCCAAATTGTTCCAGTAAGTGTAAAATGCCTAGCACCATTTCTACATTTCTATAACTTACTAAATTTGCATTTATTTTTTACAGGCTGGAACAGATGTGCAGGGTTATCAAAATAAGCTGCAGCCCATAAAGCCACCCTCAGATTCCAACAGCAAGCAGCTCATGTCAGCACCTTTTATGCTATGGCTCACTGATGATCAACTAACTGGGGAAATTTACATTCTTATTGATGGTCATTTCATTCATGTGGACGTGGACCCGCTTTCTGACCCATTTCCAAAAGCGTTTGATGTGTTCCTCAAGTTGTTTCATGTGTTGGCTGTTCACTACCACCCACAATTGAAATTCTTTTTCAATTTCTTTGAATTTGTCTATGGGTTAAACAATAAGCCAATTCCCTCTGTTCGAGCTTTAGTAGGTGCACTGCGTACTATTCAAATAGAGACAAACAATAATTAAATTGTTGTTCATTCTTGTTTACTATCTGTTACTGTTTTCCTCTTTTTATTAAGTTTGTTATTTTCAAAATAATCACTTTAAATAAAAAAAACAAAAAATGGTTCTCTCTCTAACTGTGTGCTTTATTTACTTTATTTTACAAAACATGGTTTACTTGAAACCTGAAAAAATGGCATGAGCGATGCATAGAATTGCATTGTTTAAACAGTCCCAGTTTCGCTACAAAATAGCTAACTACCTACATTTGTTCCTCCAACATAATATCCACTTTCAAGTATTGAACATTCAGAATAGCAACTGGTTTATTAGAGTCCGGTGTTGCACACTATCAAATTTATGGAAATCAATTTCTCGCTCAAATTTCTGCGTTAATTTGAACACTTGCATGCATTCATTTGTACAAATCATGCACTTTTGTGGACAAATTCGTACAAAACGCAGGGGTTAGACTTAGCACAATTGTTGGCTAAAAAGCATACAATAACATTTAGCATGTATATGAAACGTTACCTCAGATTGAAAAACAGCTAAGAAATGCATCTGTCAATTTTATTTTTGTAAATGATTCGCATGAATGTCATCCAATACTTACAAAAGTCTAAAAAATATAGGCTCCCTGTTTTGTACATCTTATTTATTTTTATTTATTATTATACTGATAGTGCTGCTAAGAATATACTAATCACTCATCACATGCCGAATCGCAATCTGTGTTATGTTTTATGCGCGTGCGCAACACCTGCTTTACGGAATTGTCCGGGAACTTCCCCGAAAAGTGTAATCGGTGAATTTTCCCGGAATGAACCGGGAAGTCCCCGGGAAAATGTTTGCTGTGTATGATAGTGAGAAGAAGACTGAGAGTGAGAAGAAGACTGATAATGAGAAGACTGGCAATGATGGCAAAGAGAACT
>NW_026267307.1:293752-298049 GCF_000697945.3 Frankliniella occidentalis | reverse complement strand
CTTGTTCTTCTTGTTGTTATGCCAAACACTGAATAAATAGAGGCGCGACCCTTTGACTCGTCGCCATTTACCACTCATGAGTTCTACTGTTCACATGATCTTGGCTCTCCCGTAACCCCAATACTACATTGGTGGCAGCGGTAAAGGACGGGGGAAGTTGAGGAGGACTTTGCGAGACCTTTCTAGCTCGGAGTTTAGATAGGTTAAGATAACTCTGGGAGACCTCTCTAGTGTCATACTCGGAGTTTAGTTAGGGAGTTTGCTGAGACCTTTTTAGCGTCATACAGCAAAGAGCTTCGCTGAGACCTCTCTAGTGTCACACAGCAATAAGCTAACAATAGGCAAAACACATACGAACCTGAGACCTGTCTAGTGTCACACAGGGAAGGACGTGTTTTGAGGTTAGGGTTCCGAAGAAGGGAAGTCCTGAGAGGTTAGGGTTCCGCAAAGGAAGGCATGCTGAGACGAGTTGCTCGACACGCGCACCTACCGGATATCCAAAACTTAACAATGAAAACCGACAAGGAGAACCTAGATCCTGAATGGACGAGCAGAACGTCGCCATGGACGCAATGGCGCTCTATGCAGACACGGACACCGAACTCAAGTCCGACGCTGAGCAGGGCACTCAAGCCGTACAACCGAAGGCCGTCAACATGGTCGACGTCGCCGACGCGCCCAACATGTTCGTGGCGCAGGAGTATGGACGAGGAAGAGGCAGAGGTGGACGTCGAGGCCGTGGACGAGGACGTGGCTGTGGACGAGGCCGCGGGCGATACAGAGAACGAGTCATGGAATTCGTTATCGAGGAAGAAAACGGTCCTCTACGTGCACAACAGCGACGAGGAGAACGAGAACGACGAGCACCCCGACGTTTTCGTGAAGAAGGACAGGAGAGAGAAGCACTACAAGGTGCGGGGCCAGCGCCGCAAGGGCAGCAGGTCTTGGATGTAAACCCGGAACAGCAGCAGGGGGTCGAAGCGCGTCAAGGCGCCGCCGCGCACCAAGGACAGCAAGTCCACAAAGAAGACCTCGTCGAAGAGTACGAGTACGAGTATGAAGAGGACGAGCTCCATGTCTTCTCCTCCAGGTGGAAGAAAGCTCCAAAGCGGACGCTCAAACCCAGCTTGTATTAAATATGAAATTGGGCACGAATTTTCATTGCCAATCGTTTTGTATACGTTCACCCTACAAAACTACCAAGGCGGAACAAAATCGGGGACTAACACTTAGATGAGTTCCCTTGTCAGGCTTCGCCAAGCCCAACGTTCCACCCGACCTCTACAAGGTCACAATGCAGTGGTTTCTAAGTCAGCAAAACGACTCGCAACCCTCGACCAGTAGGGGCAAGAGTCCTTATGTCCCCAAGGACAAAGAAATCGACTCGGAAAACTAGAGTCAACTTCCATCAAAACGGTGGGGATGGAGGCTGAGGAGAAGACTGATAAAGTTAATGTAAAACCACCGGTGACCAAAACTCCAGATTTTGTTAATTTAACAGAGCTTTCTGACTCTGAAAGTGAGCTTGATGGTCGCCGGGAGGTTCCTTGTAATATTTGTAATACTAGCAGTGTTAACTCAGCACCTTTAATCAAATGTACAATTCTGAATAAAGTACAAAGAGTTTGTTTAGATACTGCAGCTGTTATAACAGTAATCCCTAGAACAAGAGACCTCCCAGTAGCAAAGCTCAAACTGAAAGGAGTAACGTCACACAAACCCTTGTAGCACCAAACATTCAGACAACGTGCTGAGAACGTTCTTTTGGTCCTCTGAAGGTTCCGTAAACGTTCTAAGAACGATATGTGCTTCAAGGTAAGCAAGTCTTTATGGTCCAGCAATGACCACGTTCGAGATTGAAGGACAGAAATTCGTACACATGACCTATGAGGCAGACATCAAGGAACACATAATTGGCATAGATTTCCTGCACAAGTTTGATGCAGTGATTAAAATCAAAATGCAAGTTGCAGAGATTGGTGAGGGACATGACAGGATAACAATTCCATTCACTCTAGAGGAGTCAAAATTTGCAAAGCTATACACTCCAGGCAGAGTTGTCTACCGTATAAGAGCGGAGAGCAACCTTACATTGAAACCGTTTGCAGAAAAAGAAATGAAGACACAATTAAGAGCAGATTCGATAACTGATGAGTCGGTTAGGGGAAGAACTGACGACTGCCCAGGTAGTGGTCAGACTCAGGATTATAGCCGAGGTGAAAGGAGCCATTCCCAGAGCAGGGTGGTTCTAGAAACCAAGGTGGTTAATCAAGAAGTGCTGACAGACTCTGGAAGTAGCAGGGCTCAAGAAGCCAAGGGTACCAAAAATAAAAAGAGAAACCAGTTATAAGGAGAGACTAAGTTAGGAGTATTTGTTTCGAATCAAGCATTCGGAAACAAGGTTTCAAAACTACCAACAGGGGTAGTAGTACAATCAGGAATTGTCCCGTGTGTCTCAGCACCAATCACTGTGACCATGCAAAACTTTGGGGATAAATGCGTCAACATACCCAAGTATGCAGTGCTAGGGGAAGTATTTATATTACACCCGGATGAATACGAGAAGGAATTTATTGGAATCACAGAAGAAGAAGAGGAGGGGGAGGAGAGTGATGGAGAGAAAGGTACAGAGGATATAGTACAGGTGGCATGTGGCACACCATGAAACAACTCCGTTCGTGGATGCAGAATATAACACAACACCAAGTATGCCAGAGATTAAGGAAAGTGAACCACTTCCTAAAGATCTCCAGGCATTGGTAGACAAATGCACCGAACTGTCTGAAACAGAAAGACAAGAGTTAGCTAAATTATTAAGAAAGCACCATGACATCTTTGCCAAGGATAACACTACTTTCGGTAAATGTCCCTGGACTAAATTTCGAATAGATACGGGTGACCATCCATCCATTAAGCAGACAGCAAGGCCCATACCCATACACTATAGGCAGGCTGTGTTGGAGACCATTAAAAAGTATTTAGAACAAGGGGCCATCATACCCAATCAGCCTGGGCTTCTCCAATTCTTTGTGTCATGAAAAAGAATGGAGAAGTATTAGTCTGTATTGATTACAGGGCATTGAATGCAGTCACCAGGGTCCCAGCCACACCTATACCAAGGGTACAGGACTTGTTGCATCTTATGGGAGGCAAAAAGATGTATCATGCTTTCGATTTAGCCCATGGATACCACAACCTAGAAATACATCCAGAGGATCAACCCAAGACGGCTATAATATTACCGGAAGGTCTGGGACTTGCACATAGACAGTTTTAGTTTACCAGGCTAAGCTTCGGGCTGGCTGCAGCACCAGGTGCCTTCCAGTATATTACTGACCGAATCATCACTCCAGCCCTCGAGAAAAATCCTCAAAATGATTTAGGAGACACAGTGTCACGACGCGTCGTAAGAACAAAGTCTGATCTGTTTGCGCGCCCATCAACAAAGTCCGATCTTTTCGCGCGCCCGTCAACAAAGTCCGATCTGTTTGTGTGACGCTCAACAAAGTCCGATCTGTCTTCGGACGCGCTCGGGAGGCGGACGTTTGGAGCTTTGTGACAGTTCTGTTTCTGTATCTTTGCTTAACATTTTCGGTCTCAGGTATTCTTCAATCTCTTAGGATCACATAACAGTCATTACTTTTTCTAGACTGTCAAAATTAGTGAAGATAGAAATAATCTAAACCAGCGATGCAGAGCCCGGCCGAAAACAGATCGGACTTTGTTGACGGGCGCGCGAAAAGATCGGACTTTGTTGACGGGCGCTCGAAAAGATCGGACTTTGTTGACGGGCGCGCAAACAGATCAGACTTTGTTCTTAGGATGCGTCGGTCAGTTTACCTTGATGATATCTGAATAGGTGGGGATAATTTCCCAGAAATGTTACAAAGACTAGAAGCTCTATTCAACAGAATCAGAGCAGCGGGCTTTTTGCTAAAAGCAAAGAAATGTGAGCTATTCCAACCAGCAGTATCCTATCTGGGGCACAGATTGTCTGAAAAAGGAATAAAAACATACCAAAATAAAATAGAGAAAATAATGAGTTGGCCAGTACCAACTAATGTAAAAGAGGTAAGATCATGGCTAGGTCTAGTGCAGTACTACTCTAAGTATGTCCCACACATGGCATCTATAGCTAATCCAATATTTAAGTTGTAAAAGAAAGGGCAAGAATTTGAGTGGACCAAGGAGTGTCAGGAGGCATTTGATAGAATAAAGACACTTCTGACAACAGCACCTATATTAGGTACACCAGATGTGACTCAAGGTGAATTTACTATCACCACAGATGCTAGTT
>NW_026267307.1:279192-285197 GCF_000697945.3 Frankliniella occidentalis | reverse complement strand
ACCCTCAACTCAACCCCTCCTGCCAGCCGGACCTACAACTGCGGCCTGGTCTGGTTGGGTCGCTGTGATCACCACCAGAGTTCAGATGCCTTGCACCCCCCCCCCTCCCATATCATTCAATTCATTTTATTTGTGAAAGGTGAAATTCTATTAGATTGCCTCTGGTTGAAGTGAAATTAAATACCCTAATATTCAATTTTATTTCAAAATACATTTTAACGTCTGTCCTACGACAAGTATAACTTGTCGCTCTTTCATTCATTTCTATCAGATCTCTCCGAGGCATTTGGAGGATCACGAGTTGCTGAAGTATATTTAATTTAAAGTTCTATAATGTATCGTATCATAGAGTTCAATTTCAATGCTTCCACAATTTTATTGGATATCATTACACACAATCTGTCTCGTTTTGGCATGTCCTATTGAATGATTAGGTGACTTCCAATCATTCTACAAGTAAAGACCATTACATTTTGTTAAAATAGAAAAATTGAAAATTGGGATTTTTTTTGAAGTTACATAATTAAAAGAGTAATACAAGATTTGGATTCCTTTTCCAAAATCAAAAAGGAAATGTCTCATGCTCAAGGTCAATCAGAGTCGAAATGGCAAAGTTATTACCCCTCAAAGGGGTAAATGTGTGCAAAAACGACCAAATTGTCAATTTGGGGGGCAATAACTCTGCCATTTCGATTCCGATCGTCTTGGAGCATAAAACATTTTCGTTTTCTTTTGTCAAGATGACCCCGAAACAATGGTTACCTTTGCACATTTCTCCCGAACCCCGCACCCCCTCTTCCCCTCAAACTTACGTAAGTAAATACGTAAACCATTCAAAATATCACTTTCGTTCCTTCTCATCGGACACTCGCGAAACTTCGCAGGCTAAGTTCCGCAACTCTAAAACTAAAAATTTCACACTCGGTTTGACCATCTGACATTATGATCAAGTGTGAGAGAATCAGAAAGTCTCGAAGTGGACGCTGGAGCTATTTGCGTGTTCGCGCTCTTTTTCCACTCAGTGTAGCCACCACCGAAACAACAACATCTGAGGCTCTCTCTGAGAAAAAGAGGCCCATATATTTCAAATAAGTCCGTTGAGAACGAAAAGGGGAGACTGAGACTCCCTTAAATTATCGATGTTAAAGCAAATTTGTATTTTGTCATCGGTACAGCCGTTTTCTAGAAAAAGTGGAACGCAGACACAGACAGACAGACTCACGACGGAGACATCGCCTGACCCCTCAGCGACTTGGACTGAGCTTCGCTCAGCGAAAATTTCGAGTTATAAAGTGCGTCGGATAGAGGAAACCAAGGGCTATCCATCAGCGGAAACCGCATTTCGATATGTCAATTAGTTTAAAAGTAATTCTGGTCTAAAGACCCAGCCGCCCATAAGGGGCACTGCTAATCCAAAACTTTGAAGCGCTATATCTCAGAAGTGACTTTCAAGCACTTGCGACGTTATACGGGGACCCGCTGAACTGCGTGTCTGTACGGAGCTGCCTGGAACTACGGGTTTATACGGAGACTCCACGAACTCCGTGCTTGTAGGTTTCAAGTGTCGCAGTGTTCTATTCTCCGCTCGGGGGTGGAGTCGGGTCAGGACGCAGGGGCGCCCAAACGATTTCGCCGAGGTGGGTCAGAGTACGCTGACACCCTCCCTTTTCATCATCTGGCCTCCCCTTTCATTTTTTTTCTTCTTAATACATAATACATACTAAGTTACTCTACTTATGCACAGATCTAGTGAAAGGTGAATGGTGGTTATACGGGACCGTCATGGTACTTACTAAGTTGCTTATCTCTCAGGAGGCAGGTGCAATTAATCAGTCAAAATTTGCAATTATCGAAACGACTCAGTACTTCTGTTATGCTATTCACTACACAAAACACAAAGACACGACACTCGTGTAGCGGTTTGGTTTTGGACGGCTCACAGTAGTAGAAAGATCCTTAAAGATCAAAGAAATCGCGAGCGAAGCGAGCGAGAAAAATTCTGGACGGAAACGAATTACCTCCGTGACCGACGCGACAAGAGTCTTAAGGTGAGGTGTGGGTGAAAATAGGAAATCGGTAACGAGAAGTCATGATGTACAGACACTTTTACAGTATGATAGGCATGTGAAAAAAACATTTTTGACAAAGTACGAACGAGATTGGTCCAGTGGTTTAGGAGTTATGGGCATTTTAAGGCAAATTTAGGCCATACTTTGAAAAATCACTTGCGCATTAGATTTGACAGTAAAATTCAACCAAACACATTTTTGGTTTTCTTTTATCCTGAAGAACAACTTTACAGAGAGAGATTTCCTTTTTAGCCCCCTAAACATTCACAGCAATGTGTTTTATCAGTGCTTCACAGAAAACCTTAAAATTTTGCCATGTTTTGTGATTTATTTAATTTTCAATGATAAATTTTACTGTCTATTGCACATATCTCTCCGTAACTTTGTTCCCTGTACAGAAAAGTATTTTTCCTCTTATTATAAACACACTCACACTGAATCTAATGCGCAAGTGATTTTTCAAAGATCAGAAAACATAGTATCGTGAAGAACGACTTTAAACCTTAAACATGAGCTTAAATCATAAAGTGGCATTTCGAAATTAAAGAAAAAGTAAAGACCCGAACAAAGACCAAGCATGCATTGGCAGAGAAAGGGCGCAGGAACATTTTAAGCACAGAAAACAAGTTCAATCATTTTATGATTTTCGCATAAATTTTCACCCACACCTCACCTTAAGTCTTAAGGAGAAAGGGCCAGATGCCAGACCCAGTGAGGCAAGGCACTCGAGTGTACTTACTGCTTGATAAATTATAGAAACATTTTACTTGTTTTATTGGGATATTTTTGCATTTTTATGCTTTCTTACCATTACAATTTTTTTTTGTTCCTGTGTCTTTTAGACATGCGGAAAGGAGCCAAACGCTATGAAGAATCTAACGCTGCATTTATTTTAAAAAGTATGTTTTTTTTTTGCTTGAGCTCCAAATATTGGCTAGATATAGCGCATAGTAGACTTTGAGATCATGTTATTTAAGCCCGGGAGGGACAGTTTTTCCAGACCATTTCCGTGTCACCGAACAGCAGCAGTTAGCAGTTGTACCAGTTGCCCTAATAATATATCCCTCCATTGCAACAGCGCGTAATAGCCGCGAGCGAAGCGAGCACGAAAAAAATTTGGGGCATAGGAGCACGAAGATGCTATTTTGAGCGCTTAAATAAATCTTATAAAGCACCCGTAAAAGCAGGGAGCTGCACTGAAGCTGAATTTACGCACTTCCCCATCAAAGGACCGCGAGCGTAGCGAGCGCGAAAAAAAATTCGGTTTTATAGCGCGCCAAAATCGAGCAAAAATAGCGGGATGTACTCCTACCCCACACCTTAACTAAATTAGGGTGTTACCTCTTTCGCTTCCAGAGAAACAAATGCAAATGTGGACGGACATCAGGTCGCTTAAAAAAAGGAAAGTTTATTTGAGCCCAATGGATTGGTTTTTCGAAGCAGTGATGTAGGGTAAAACTGTTAGCGACCACGGACCTTAACGAATTGTAAATAGACCCTTGTACATATCTCCCTCCGCCTTCTCTCTTTCTTTCTTTTCCTTTCTCTTCCGTTCCTTCTCCCTTTTTTCTTCCTCTTTCTCTTCCTTTCTCCTCCCCTTTCCTCCCTTTCTACCTCCCCTTTCCTCTCCTCTTTACCTCCCCTTTCCTCTCCTCCTACCTCCCCTTTCCCTCCTCCTCCACCTCCCCTTTCGGGATTTTGAGGTGGGTCGGCCGACCCACCTTGACCCCCGTTTGGGCGCCCCTGCAGGACGAGAAGAGAGAGTGTATCGGGAGTGAAGCACGTCTGTACTCGAGCACGGTTTATTCAGAAGTGTCCAGAGCCCTAGCGCCAGCCGCGAACCCCGGCAACCAACCCAACAATCGGAGCCCGCGAGAGAGAGGGGGGGGGGGGCAGAGCGTGCAGCCAGCAAGTGTTGCCAGTGCTGGCAATACAACATTATTACCTTTCTTAGACTTCAATCCATCACAAGGATCAACATCATCACAGTAGATAACAATTAAAAGAAGATCTTTGCCATGCTTGACGACAAGGGGGTGAAGCTTTACATAAAGACCGTCACAAATGTCTTGAAATACCCCATCAAGTCTGGGAGGAGGGTTTTTAAAACAGTGCCAAACATCTTTGCAGTTCAATAATTGTTCAAGCTGAGGTAGGAAAGGAAAAGTGTAACCATACTCATGTTTTACTACTTTTGGTGTTCCCTTCCTCCAAACTGTTTTACTTGAAAGTACAACTTCCTTCATTGCGATTGGGCGGTTGCTGCTTTGCTCTTCAATAAATGATGAAAGTTCATTCTCCCTCAAATATACTTTGGCCTCTAAACCTTTCCAGAGAATCAGTGACAGCTTGCAGATTTAAATAGCCATCTCTTCTGTATAAATCTTTGCATATTTTGCACAACAAGACAAACAGAACCAGTTAATAAAGAAAAACAGACAAGGAAAATACATACAAGAGTAGGTAACACATGTTTAAAAACAGCAATTGGCTGAATAAAGAATACTTACTCTTAAAATAGTCAAGTAGTCATCAACCAAATCGTTAACACTTTTAACAATAAAGTTTGTGGCGCTTACTTTGTAATGCCCAACTAGGCTGCCTAAAAATCTCCCAGCTTTTGACTGAATGATACTTGCAGTTTTGTGGAATATGTCTAGATAGAAAGGGTAGCAGACAAATAAGACTTTGCATTAAATATATTCCATGTAAAGCAGCATTACATATTGATAGATTTAGCACAGCTACACAAATTACCATTGTACGGGTTGTCCGTATCACCCATGATGAAATTGTGGCAGGCAAGAGCACGATAATCAAAACATGAGGAAATGCTGCAAGCAAAAGTTACTTTGTCAATCAACACAAAAACTAAATGCAGATAAGGTTAATGTAAAACCTAGGCTGAGTAAAGTACCTTATAACCTGTGTCGAAGTCAGTTGTAAACAAGATGATATTTGAAGAAACAAAAGCAATGCTAACGCAGTTACATTTTTGAAGCGGTTGACAGCATAAAATTTTACATGAGGACATGCAAACAAAAAGAACTTGTAAATCAACAGAGGTAAATAAATTATGAAGCAAAGCCAAGTTGATCATCAAAATTTAAAGGGTAATGTAGAAAATAGGCTAAATAGAGTTGGTACATTATAACCTATGTCGTCACTTATTTGTTTAGGGTATAACATCACAAACCGTGGCAAGTTGTATAACAGATGACATAAGAAGAATAAGGGAAAAAGCTCTAGCCAAAAAAACAACAACAGAAATTCAACGAGAAATGCAAGGAGCTGGCGTTGATCGAACATTCCAGATTCGATTTCAAACTTTAGAAGAAACTTTCACAGTGAACGTGAAGCACACATGTTATGCCGCCTCACAAATTAATCGCACAACACATGTGATCGGCTTTGTTATAGAGTACAGCTAAAATATCTTATATCTGCCTTCATGATATCAAGGTGCGAATAAAAACGAGAACGCAGAACGCAAGTTGCAATAACATCAGCAGAAGGCGGGTTCATCCAGCTGACGTCATCGTCGGCCTCGGTGTTACGTCACGTTACAGTGATTATTGGCACTTGGATTTGCGGTGTTGAATTTTTCATATCGACCTGTTGCTGTTTTTTTTTTTTTTTGAAACCCAAGCAGAACAAATAATTTGTAAACAGTGAGCAGTTAGTTTAATTTAGTCGCTTGCTGCTATAGAACGCATTTATTACCCGTGTATTAACGTTGTCGGCAGAATGTGGTTGTGATATCGCTGAGTACCGAAAGAAGTGAACCTGAACTGAGCACCATGGCGAATGTCTGCTTTTTACTTTTCTGTGAATCTTTGGTGGATGGACCGAGCACACCCGGGTGGCCACTCCAGTGGTTAGGTTAAGTGGGAGACTTTGAAAGGTGAGTGATCCAGGTCCTAGAGGATAAAAAAA
>NW_026267307.1:274371-279142 GCF_000697945.3 Frankliniella occidentalis | reverse complement strand
TTGCAATGGTTAAAGAATTTCAAGAATCCTACAGGTAAGCTTGCACGTTGGCTTGAGAGATTAGCCCCATACAAATTCCAGGTGGTTCATGTGAAAGGCACAAGCATAGGGTATGCAGATGCTTTATCCAGGAGGCCATGTGATGACTGCAAGAAATGTGACAGACTAGAAGAGAGAGACAAAACAGTATTAGTCTGCTAGTGTCAAACAGAAATAAAATGTGACGATAACTGTCCAACATGTCTCTTAGGTGAAAGAAAACAAATCAGACTTACCTCAGACACAGTAAAAGTCCACTGGACAAGAGTAATTCCCAATGGACTCAGTGATAAGGAAATCAGAAAGGCCCAACTTTTAGACCCAGACATAATGCCTATCATGGTTGCAGTTCAGGATGGAGAGAGACCTGAGTTCCAGGAGATTGCCGGGAATAGTAGCAAATCCAGGTCTCTGTGGTATCAGTTTAACCCTCTGGTCATAGAGAATGGTCTCTTATTCAGAAGATTTGAACATCCTAGTGGATTGAAAGAAAAAGAGGAATTACAACTGATACTGCCATCCAAACTGGTGAAACAAACAGTTAAAGCTTACCATGATCAGCTGGGAGTAGGCAATCATTTTGGGGGGTCCAAAACATAAGCATTCCTTGAAAGATTCTTCTGGTGGCCAGGAATGTTTGAAGACACATATGAGGTAGTTTCTCAGAGCAGAATTTGCGCAAAATTCAAAGGCCCAGCTCACATGACAAAGGTTCCCTTAAAGTTGTTCAAAACACTGAAACAACACCTTATGATACTGGTAGAAAAAAGACAGGCAAGACTGGCCTAAATATTTACCATTCATTACTCAGGCCTACAGAAACCTGCCTCACTCATCACACAAATTCTCACCTTATGAGGTTATGTTTGGAGCTGCCATGAGGACACCACTGGATATGAACAGGGGCCCTCCACCAAAGGAAGAGCCCATGAACAAACTCTACCCAAACTGGGTTAGAAAGACAATGCAGGATATCCACGGGGTTGTTGCACACATGAGCAGAAAAGCTGCAAACAGAATGAAAGCTTACTATGACAGAAATGCAACACTTTCACCATTCAAAGCAGGGGACAAAGTCCACTTGTATTACCCCAGGAAAATTAAAGGCATTTCAGCTAAGCTAATTTCTAGATGGAAGGGCCTTACGTGGTCACAAATATAATAAATGACTGCAATGCTCGGATAGAAAGGGCAGACAACTCCGATAAAAAGCCAATAGTCCACATAGACAGGCTAGCAAGATGTCCAGACGAAGCCGACGACAACAACAACAACATCGCCATCGCTTGGTTGTTGTTTACGGAATGAGCGCAACCATCTTAGCACTCGAAAAACTCGAACTCGATCGAGCGCCGCGAGAAATTCAAATCGGAACTGGTCGCTAGGAAACGGGTACCGGGTACCAACCGGTTGCTAAGCAATCGGGTAGGCTTAACGAAAACAAAAGAAAGCTACTGACGCTATCTGAAGCCTAACGGTTATTCCCCTCAAATCTGTGTAGATCCACCCGTATCAAAGAAGCATCCGTGTTATCCAGAACAATCCCAAAGTAAAATGAAGTGAATATCTTTGAAAATGGACCAAATACCAGAAAAGAAAAAGACTTTTCAAGATCTAAAAATAGAAGTGCCTCAGAGAAGTGAAGAAAGAAAAATCCTGGAGGCGAGAAGACCCTCCAAGGGGCTGACTAAGACCGAAAAAGTGGATCAATCTAAACTGGACCAAATATTAGAAAAGGTCAAAAGGTCTTTGCAGCAAGATAAAGAGACCATGGAGGCCAAAAAGGCGAGACTAATGAAGTCAGAGGAGGACCCCAATCTAAAGAAAAATGCAAAAGCCTCAGCTTTGAGAAAAGCTGGAGCCAGGATGACTCAAAGGGTAAGCAAAAATACCAGAATAATTGTCTCTTAAAGAGAAAGGGGAAGGAAAGATACAAAATTGGTAAATCTGTTACAGAACTTGCCAAGGAAAATGCCACAAGAAATTGTGGCCTTCCCTGTGGGTCAGGCGGGTCCATCCAGCCAGGAGTCATTCCTCATGGAAGCATATGTGTTCCCCAATGACATTCAAAAAATGGTGGAAAGGGAAGACCTGCTGCCTGTGAGAGAGGCATCAGGCTTCCCAATGTGTTTCCCCATCACATGTAAAAAAAAATGGTGGAAAACCCTGAGCCTATTTTGAGGGAAGATTGGTTCTCACATCACCCCATGACAGGTGCAGACTACATGAATCTGCCCAGCACCTCCAAGATCAGGCAGGAACATGAGAAAGATCTGGACTTTCTGCCACCTAATCTGAGGCAACATAATGCAGCCCAAAATTTCGTGCAACCTCTAGTGACAAGAGAATTCCTGTCAAGAGACAGTGACACACACAGCGAGAATGAAAGAGCGGAGAAGAAAGAAAGTGCAAGTGAAACAGCAAAGAAACTGTTAGAAGAAATGAAATTGACAGACTCAGAGTCAGAAGCAGAAGAAAAGATACAAGAGAAAACTGAAATGGACACAGAGGTCGAGATGTTGGAGGCGGAAATAAATAAAATAGATGTAGAC
The DNA here is from genome assembly GCF_000697945.3 of Frankliniella occidentalis. Lineage (NCBI taxonomy): Eukaryota > Metazoa > Arthropoda > Insecta > Thysanoptera > Thripidae > Frankliniella > Frankliniella occidentalis. The sequence continues at coordinate 276,551 of NW_026267307.1, read as the reverse complement.
ATGAAGACACCAGAAGAAGTAGACATGGAACTAGAGGAAATGGATAATGAGATGCGAAAAGAAGAGGAAGCAATTAAAGAACTGGAGAGGAAAATAAAGGAGAAACGTGCAGAAAAAGAAATGATTTGCGGAGGACTGAAGCTCGACATGCAGTGGAAGCTAGTACCACTTACCTTGAACATCAAACCAAGTGGAAGACAGGAATGGATGAGTAAGATTTACAAGGAACGAGCTGAAGTAAAGGACACTCTAAAGTGGCATCCATATGATCCACGCAAAGATACAAGATGCAGGAAGTGCAGACAGCGTTATCATACTGCCAAAGATTGCCCAAAGTAAGATCTTCAGTTATCTCGTTAAATCTCTTAGTTAAACCATCCAAGTTCTGGAGACACTGTATCTCAAGTGCCACAGAAATCATTATTAAGTTGAGATCAATCCATAATTCATTCCTGTTCTAAGTGTAATAAATTGTTCTGTGTTGTTGTGCTGTTGGCAAGAATGTGCTCGCCAACGCTTGATTTTGACAGTGTAGTCACTCGCCCTGGTTCGGATCGCCCTGCAGCTTGTTTGCGCGTTCCAGCAGCCGCTGGAACATTTCTAATCAGGCAGGTCAAAGGTTGGTCAGCGCGGCTGCTGCCACGCTGGTCCGCACTCTGACCTGCAGGGCCGCCAACGCGCCGGCCGGCCGTCGCGGGACTTTCCCCGGCGCCGGGCGGGGCACGGCGGGGACAGGGCGGTTCAGCAAGGGATGAGTGACTGGGGAAGGTTGGCACCCGTGGCGGAGCGGGTCAGCAGAGCGCTCCGGCCCGGGTCAAGTCGAGACAGACGTTGAAGAGACGGTAGAGAGAGAAGGTCAGGAGTGGAGGTCAGGACAGACGTTTTGAGTTGGAGAGTTGAGAGAGTCAGTTGGAGAGTTCATGGGTAGAGTTGAGTCTTGTGAGAGTTTTGTGAGAAGTATTCTTAGTGTCTTAAGGTAAAGTAAGCTGTCGTTATTTTCATCGTTACTAATCTTGTGTTCACACCCATGGCCACACATACTCACGCCCGCCGAGGGTGAACGTTAGCGAGCGCGGCCCACGAAGTGCGTCAACCGCACCGGTGAAGCCGCGCAGGCGCAGTGCCGGCTCCGGCGCAGGCGGGCCGGAGAGGAACCCGCGTTTCACCAAGGATATGTCCCGAGTCCACCAAGCACGTCACAGGCGTCCCGTTGACGAGGCACGAAATCTGGGGAGAACCTGGGGCGGCCACAAAAGAGTCCAGAGGGGGGGGGGGTGTCAGCTCATGTTAGGACCCCGTCGCGGCACCAGAGGCGGAGCTGGAACTGGCGCCGGCTTCCGCGCTGGTCATTTCCACCAGCCTGTTGACGGCTGCGACGATGCTGTCCAGGCCGGAGTCCAGCTGCGCATTGCTGCCCGTTTCCGCACCGCTCGCCGTCGCTGCCCGCGCCCGCTTGTGCTGGTCGTCGTCCTGCGGTCGTACAGGCCGGCCCACGCGATGGCGTCCGCCAGCGACGCGAAGGGAAGGCGCTGCGCGTCCCGTCGCAGCGTCTCATCACGCAGCCTATCTACAAAGTAGTGCACTACCTGTGCTTGGTCCCGTGCCATGTCCCCGGGCTGCATCCGGTACAGCGTCTGCAGGCGCATCCCAAACGCATGCGCCGACTCCTTGGCCTGCTGGCGGCAGGAGCGGAAGGCGACCGCGGCGTGGAAGGGGGTACGTCGCTTGGCGAAGGCCTCCATGAAGGCGGCCGACAGCCGCTGGAAGCTCGTTTTGTCCTCCCGGGGCAGCGTCGTGTAGTAGGAGCGAGCCGCTCCCGTGAGGCAGGCCACCAGCGCTGCAATTTGGGCCTGCTCGTCATGGCCCCACAAAATGGCGCTGCACTGCTCGGCGTGCTCCGCGTAGTCCCAAGACCCATCGTAAGGCGGTAGCTTGGGGGGCGGCGGCGGGCGTCCGAAGGGAACAGCGAGGGGAAGTGTGACGGCGGACGGCAGGGCGTGCGGGACGGTGAAGTGCTGCTGGGCCGCGAACTGTCCGGCCGAGGGTCCGGCAGGCAGCGACGAGGCGACGGCGGCAGCAGGCTGCCCGGACGGTGGCCGGGACGACTGCGCGGGAGCTGTCGGTCCGGAGACCAGCCCGCTCACAGAAGGCACAGATTGCACCTTGGTCGCCTCAAAGTA
>NW_026267307.1:273208-274321 GCF_000697945.3 Frankliniella occidentalis | reverse complement strand
TTTCGTTCCTTCTCATCGGACACTCGCGAAACTTCGCAGGCTAAGTTCCGCAACTCTAAAACTAAAAACAAAACACTCGGTTTGACTATCTGACATTTAAATAACTGCTGAGAAGGTATCAAAGTCTTCAGGTGAGCGCAGGAGCCACTTGCGCTCCCCCTCCCCTCGAGCGCCGTGCTACCAACCTACCGCCACCAAACTATGAATTCAAATTAAACGATCGTTTATTTCAAACATCTCATATCAAACTTCTAAACTAAACTCATTACGTCTCGACTTATACTGAAGCTTCATGCGCAGTTTGAAGCCAATTGAAGTTCCCGTCTGAGAGAAACGTGAGCCAGTACAGACAGACAGACAGACACACGACCAAAGAGTCATCTGCACCCCACATCACAGCAAAGGCTTCGCAAGCTCAGCCAAATATGTCACTTTTATCCTGGCAGGTACTGATATTATTTGTTTTCCCCAAATTGCCTTCATAAAGTTATTGAGCTAATACCAGGCACTGGGATTTATGTTGAGGAAGATGCTTTTGAAATGGTAGTAACCAGGAAAACCAACCACACTGCTCTTGCCAGAAACTTGTTGACACTTGTTTTCACTAATGAGGCGCTTGTCAATTGCTCCATTAAGGATCAGTCCCAGAGGGGCCCTCTGGGGGCAACTGAAAAATCTCGCCCAGGGTTGTACCCTGATGCAATCGAAGTTCTCTTAAGTGAGTAAACTAAGTTAAGTACTTGACTTTTTACTTAAAGAAAATGTGGAGCTGACCGTTGACATTTTTTTTCAGAGAAAGCTCGTGCTGTGTGCAGGGGTAATGACGTTAAGAGAGCCGACCCATGCCATGTCTTCAAACAATTGAATACCAAGTTGTCCGAACTGAGAGCAGATAAGAAAAAAGAAGAGGCGTACAAGGATCACTTGGAGATAAAAAAAGGATAAGAAAAAAGCAAAGAAAGATAAGTCTAAGAAGACCACTTAAAACTTCTTATTGTTAGCTCTCATTGATTCTGGTTACCATCAATGCTGAATCTTAAAATTCTTATTGTTCCTGTAACTATTGTGATTCACCCAAAATGTTATTATTTTAATTACTGTTTCTAATCATTC
>NW_026267307.1:264451-270397 GCF_000697945.3 Frankliniella occidentalis | reverse complement strand
ATTTAAGTGAATAACCAATTACCTTGACCCGGCGGGAGTTGAACCTTGGACGACTGCGTTGCGAACCCAGCACGCTAACCATCAACTGGGATATCTGCTGCATGTGCCAAGAGACGGGTGGGAAACTTACGTGTCCAGCACTTAATCCCAACATAGCTTACATAAATGTAGGCTACAATGTCATTTCTGCCAATATAGAAAAATTAAAAGGCAGTAGCCATGTGTTTATCTCTGGCCGGAGAGCTGAACACTTTGATGAGGGCTGTGGCGTGAAGGAAACCATGATTAAACAAAAGGCCAAGTGGCATAAAAAGTGCATACTTGACTACACGACGAGGTTTCCCGAGGAACCTGCCACACTTACCTCTAAAAATACAGTGCAAGAGCAGAAAACGACCGACATAAGAACCCGATCCTCCTCAGTAGCTATCAATCCAAAAGAAGAAGTATGCTTTCTCTGCAAAAAAACTGAAAACAAAAATCAGCCCCTACACCAATGTATGACATTTGAAATTTACAATTCAATTAAGGAATATGCGAGTAAGGCGCAAGACAGTGAAACATTAGCTTTTCTGGCAGAAGGAGATCTTGTAGCGCAAGAGGCAAAGTACCATAGCATTTGTGTTCTCAATCTGCACTCCAAAGGCAAGGGTTTTTGCAACCAGGAAAATAATGATAGTGATGTTTGTGATAGTTTGGCGTTTGCAGATTTGCTGTTGTATATGCACGGACAGCTTGAAGAATCAGGGACAAAATGTGCATTCAAAACTTCAGATCTGGTGAAGTTATACAATGACAGGTACTCTCAACTTCTTGGAAAAAAGCGTCCATTAACAGATGTACACAAAACTAGATTTAGAGAGAGAATTTTACTACACATTCCCGATCTTCAGGCTATTAAATCGGGCAGAGAATATATTTTAACAACTACAAATTTGAATATTTTGGGAAATTTTGAAGTTTCGAATGATGATTTTGATGCCTTGGCAGTAAACAGATTTATTAGAAACATCAGAAAAACTGTGTTCTCAAGTGATATAAAATTTACAGGCAGTTTTGAGGAGAACTGTGAAGAGGCTTGCATACCCCCCACACTTCTTGCTCTCGTAAGCATGCTTTTGTATGGTTCTGTAATATCATCTGAAGTCCGGGGGACAAAACCAGCTATTAGTATCAGCCAGTTTTTTCTTGCTAACATGTTGAAAAGTAGACCAACAGGGAATATTGTAAGGTTCAATAAGAAACGTGAACCACCTCTTCCTTTGTACATCGGGCTGTCTGTGTTCGGATCTTCACGAGACAAGACACTAATTGACAACCTTCACCAGAGAGGCATATCTGTATCATCAAATCGTATCTACGAGCTAACCGCCGATTTGGCCCGTTTTGTGACAAAGAGAGCTGAAGAAGAAGGTGTTGTGTGCCCCTCAGGCCTTCAGAAAGGCATCTTTACAGTAGGCGCCTTTGACAACATAGACGTGAAGCCATCAAGCACCACGAGCGTTGGAGAGTTCCACGGCTCTGGTATTTCTATATTTCAGCTGCCTTTAAATGGAGAAGTCCCACTTCCAAGAACTTGGACTACTACGTTCGAAGAAACGGCTGTGAGTGGTTCACGGAGCGTCCCACAACTCCCAACTTCATACTCACGGGTTCCTGAGGATTTTACGTTAAAAAATCCACAGCCATCGCCTCCTACATATTCTTCAGATGTGCGTGAAACCATCATTCGCGTCGCTGGTAAGAACAACGCTGTGCATAAAAAATAATGACATGAAATTATTAAACATAAATCAATAACTTACCTTAATTGTACTTACACAGGGACTGAAGAACCATGGCACGGAGAGCTAGACTGGCTTGACCATGTTCACGTTCAGTTGACAGAGAAAGATTCAGCCTTCGCCACGAATATATCCTGGTCAGCTTTCCGTGCGGAAAAGCAAGGAAGTTGCCCGCTCGATATTTCAAATAACTGTTTGCTTCCCCTTTTTGAGGAAAAATCAGCTACTCCTGGCATGGTGAAACATGCTATGGATTTAACTAAAGCAACTACAGATTTTCTTAATCCTGGCCAGATCCCTGCACTGTGTTTAGATCAGCCGTTGTTTACGCTAGCCAGACTGTTACAGTGGAATTATCCTGAAACATACGGAGAAAATAAGTTTGTTCTTCTTTTTGGACCATTGCACATAGAGCAGAATTTTCTGCGGGTTATAGGAGACGTATTAGAGGGGTCTGGATGGAGCGAAATTGTAGCCAACTCTGGTATCCTTCCTAGTGGATCGGCAGAAGGGCTGAGAAAGGTAGTGGCCCTTAAATCACGTACAAATTACCTGTACAACCTTATCTAAAAGTGTTATTATTTTGCAGGTATCCAGTATTACCAAATCTCGCCTTTTCCACCAATACACGGCGGCAGTGCTTTATTCACTCTTGCAAGATGCTTTTCTTCATGATCACCCTGACTCTGACGTAGCCATGGAAACTTGGATTGAAGAAAATGCCACAAGATCGCCCACATTTAAGTTTTGGCTTTTAGTTTTAAAACTTGAGCTGTTACTTCTCAAATTTGTGAGGTCCGTGCGTGAGGCACAGTTCGATGCTTTTAAAGAGTCTATTATTGCTATGCTTCCATGGTTCTTTTCAACTGGCCATCACTTGTACGCTCGTCGGCTCACAGTACATGCATTGGATCTTTTGTCACTCGAAACAAATGCTCCTGAAGTGCACCGCCGTTTTTCCATGGGTACGTTTCAACACTTTAAGTTCAATACGTGTGCGAGTGTCGTACAACTGAAGGTGAGTGAAAAGAATTCATACTCCTGCAAGTGTGCGACAGAATTTTCACATTCCTGCAGACGTGTGAATGAGCATTCACACACCTGAAAAAGAGTAGACGGCTATCTGTTCAAGTGTGTGAATATTTTGTTACACACCTAGGTGTGTGAATATTTTTCCGAACTGGATGTGTATGAATCCTTTCACTCATCTGCAAGTGTGCAACATTCGCAAATTTGGATTAACATTGCACAATTTTTCTAGTTTTAAAAAGCAATCATCCATTGCGATAACAATATTAACATATGGCATTTCTATGTAGGATCGTTTGTCGTCCGAAAAACTCAGAATTCGTTCTCAGCACTTGGAATTGACCATGCACACGAACAAAATAATGCTTCCATTAAGTCAGCCGGTGGAGCTCTAGGGTTGACTCAAGACTCAGCTGCTCTCAGGCGCTGGACTGTCGCTGGTCCTGAGGTGATGCGTCTGCTGACTGAGTTTGAAGGGAAGCAAGATCAGCAGAAGGATAATAAGCATCACGAGCAGTACCCCAAATTCCAATTGCAATTTTTTGAGAACTGTGCTGCGCTGAAAGAAGGGTTCCTGCAAAGTGAAAATCCATTTTCGATGAAGAATCCAGAACTTATGGCATTAGATACAAGAATTGAAATTGGTGAGAAAGGAAGTGAAGCACTAAATACCTTAGAAGATCGAGGCATTAAGCTGCTGACGGATTTTATAGTTACAATATTTGAGACTAATGAAATATCGTTTTATGCCCCCGTCAAAAAAGAGTGTGTTCAAATATTTACCCATAAAAAGAAGGCAAAAACTTCATTAGTAACTGAACTCAAGTATGATCTGCATTTGTTCTCGCGACTTTTCATTGTCAGCCTTGCACGGTCCTTAGATCTTCAACAATTTTTTAATTATGAGAACCAGGAATGCCCACCTGCTCTTTCAGAATTTGGCAATCTCCGGACAGGGCAAAAAGCTAAGCTAGTGCCAATTTAAGAGAATCTTGCTGGAGATGCACGTAAGTAGACAAAAGTGCAACTTTCGTACCTTTTAATTTGCAAATCGGGTTCTACTTATAGTGCTTACCTTTCTTAAATAGCGTTTCATGACGCCTGTGATGGCATAGTACTGGACGGAGCAGCTATAGTGCGCATTGTAAAGCCAAGGGAAGGGACCGCTTCATTCCAAGAGTTTGGTAACCAAGTCACAAACTATTGCACTAACATGGCTTCGAAGATGGGCTGCAACAGAATAGATATTGTTTGGGATCAATACAATGAAAACAGCCTCAAGGCCACAGCACGTGAGTCACGAGGAACGGGTGCAAGACGTCCTGGTCTCCCCCAGAAAGGTTCGCCTGAAATAATAAAAATATTAGTAATGTTAAACATAGTTATATTAATAATAATAAAAATTACCTATTTCTTGATTAATAGCAGGAACATTTCCAAAGCGTCATAAACAGTGGGAAGAATACTTGAAAAATGACGGAAACAAGGCAGAACTTTTTGTTTTTTTAGCTGAAATTGCTTTAACAACTAATACAATGCAAGTTGTAACAAATGTAAAAGATATTATCAGATCTAATCTATCTCAGGTAACGGCATTTTTCCTTTTGTATTAGCCTTTATTTAAAACTTTCTTCCCGACCAACGAATATTACCGGTAATTTTTCAGAACTCCGCCCTGAACGGAATAAGTTGTGCCGGAATGGAAGAGGCAGATGGGCGCCTTTTCCTTCATGTCCAAGATATGGTTCAGCACGGTGCTAAATGTGTACTCATTAGGTGTTCTGACACTGACATTGTGGTGATTGCAATATCATATTATCACCATTTGCACAAATTAGGGCTTAAGGAGCTGTGGGTGCAATATAGCGTGGGTACGAGTAAGCGCTTCATTTCTGCGCACTCCATTGCCCAAAAGCTGGGTGACGATAGGGCATGTGCACTTCGTGGCTTCCACGCGTTTACAGGCTGCGACAGCGTCTCTTTCTTTAATGGAAAGGGCAAGGCATCGGCGTGGACCGCATGGGACCCGACAGATGAACAAATGACCAGGGCCTTCAAGATTTTAGGAATGCCCAGCAAAGACCCACCTGACCACATCCTTCCCGTTTTAGAACGATTTGTTGTCGCTTTGTACAAAGCAGAACCCTGTCAAAGTGTCGGCGAGGCACGTCAGCAGCTTTTTACCGCAGAAGGAAAGCCACTTCTGTTTATTCCTTGTACCTTTGGTGCACTGAAGCAACATACCCGGCGGGCTTCTTACCAGGGGGGGCAAATCTGGGGAAGTTGGAATGTTGGGATGATGTTCCGTCGCCGGCTGGTTGGGGGTGGAAGATGGAGAATGGCCAGTGGGTCCCTCATTGGACAGCAGAGCCCAACATCTGGCAAGCATGCAGGGACCTGAGTGTGTGCGGGTGCACAACTCGTTGTTGCACAAAACGGTGCTCCTGTAGAAAAGCTGGGCTACTTTGCACTCCTGCCTGCAAAAAGTGCAAGGGAAGCTGTGACAACAAGGAGTAAGTCATACAGTTATCCACGTAAACAAAGTATTAACAACCGACGGTAACCGATAATACTTACATTTTTATCCTTTCCTAGGAAGGAGAGTGAGAGAAATGCTCCCGAACCCGACGAGGACGTGGATGGGGACTTGCTCTCTTCTTAATTGTGTCCACTTCAAGTTTTGCATCTAAATTGTTTTATAGTGTTTTACTTTGTTTTACGTACTGACATTGCTACCTATTTACAATTTTATAATTGTATTGTGTTCTGGTAGATTTTTTTTTAAAAAAAAAAATACTTTTGCTCATTGTGTTATAAGTTTACCTTCAATAACTCCAAAAACATTTACTCAAATATTACTCTTAAAAGTAATATGACGATTTCAACGGGTAGTGTCCATGTTACAGCTAAACCGGAGGCTTCATCGACTTTCTCACTCTAGTATAGTGCAGAAGAAAGTCAAACTTTACGTATGTAGTAAAAATTCGAATTTTGGGTCATTATGAACATGTACCTAGCGTGCTGTACAGTGGTTCAAATGAACTAAAAGTCGACTTTTGGTTCATTAGACCTCATACACTCGTCAAAACATTTAGCGGTCCACTTTTTTACGCGTGGATTAAATTATCTCCCC
>NW_026267307.1:253894-260111 GCF_000697945.3 Frankliniella occidentalis | reverse complement strand
CCTGAAAAGCTCGGTTTCTTTTAAATCAATTTGGTGGCGGTGGGTTTAAGGAGTGCTTGAAGTTCAATCAGTGTGTAAAAGTATCCTACCTCACCCACCAATCTAATAACATCGCCTAACGTGAATAAAACAAAAGTAACTGGAACTATGAATCTATCAGTCTCCCCCTCCCTCCCTCAATCCTACAGCGCACAGCATTTTACTACTGAATTAAACATAGCCCGATTCTCGTTCTCACCTTAAAAGTGCAAGCTATGTTCAGTTGTGTAGTTAAATGCTGCGAAAAACTGATAGTGGATATTCGCACAAGTGGTGCGAATAGGTGAAATAAAATAATGTGCACCAATTGTGCAGTCAAAGACCAAAGCGCTATTCGCACAACGCCAAAGAAGTACAGAGATTGTGTGATAGGAATGAACACAATGAGTTCTTTTATGCCGATTTAAGTTATTATTTTTCCATCTAGTTTTTAAGACATATTTGTAATCGGGTCCAAATGACTTCACCCTAATTACTAATGAAATTCATATTCTTTGTTCTCTTGTAACAATTATCAACGTTTTCACACAATCAACACGCTGAATCAGAGCATACAAAATTTCTAATGAAACTAATAGAGCTGTTGTGTATAACTATTTCTTAGCCAAATTTCTTTTTCATAGTATTTTCTTTCAATGTGTCTTTAAACATTGAGACTTGAGTGTCCATTGAATTATTTCTAATCACAAATTTTCCTGTATTTCACCGAGCACTGACCTTTCTTAAAGACCAGTAATATCGTAACTCCTTGACCTCAATCTATGAAGAAAAAAAAATCATCTAATTTAACTGTAGGCTTCTATTTATGAGTGTATACTTTTTATCTTGTCTCTTTACACTCCAGAATGAACCTGTATATTCACCTGTTAAAACATATGAGGCAATGAATCTAAACCTTAAGATGTTTTCTACTGAAGTCAGTAAATTACTTAAATCAAATTGCTCATTTTGATTTCTACTGTTCTTCTCCTTCCAGCTTTCAACTAGTATTTCCCTCCCACTTGTTGCTTTTTTAGTGAATGTACAAAACAGAACAAGCTACTTTACCAGAAATATTTTGCCCTCTACACATATGGATTAGTTAAAAAATGTTCTATATTGGTGGAAAAGAAATATATGTTCTAAGCAACTGAGATTTTATTTCATAATCTCAAAAACCAATTTAAAACAAGAAGGTTGAATTAACACAATACAAACTGAATGACACACTTCTGCAGACAATTAGAGTTAAGACAAGCTACAGAAAGTAGTTAAAGGGTGCCCCTTCCTTCAATGCCTTGGAGCGTCCCAGCTACTAATCTTGGAACATATATAAGGCCACATTTTCTTGGGTGGAAGGTGTTTTGAACAACAGAGGTGTTAAAGCAATGAATCAAGTCCACTAGATTAATTAAATTTAAATCTTGTACAAATAGGTTAATTGTTTTTCATGAATATAATCAAGTTAATTCAAAAGAGGTTGCCATGTATGAAATCAAAATCGTAACATAAAATATTTAGTGGGCTTGGTTGATTAGTTTCTCTCTCCCTCTTTGCTTAAAACCTGTTCCCATTCGCAACTCTATTTCCAAGAATATTAGCTAGAAAGGCTACAAAGCAGGCTGTGATGCACCTGAAGCCTGTTTGGCAGCTGAACAGGTAGGAATTACGTCTATCTCTTTAATCCCCTTGCTATGAAAATCAGATAAGAAACAAATGAAATATTTGAAGTAACACAATTGATTAAAGACAAAACATTTTCAATCACAGTCTAACACAATCAAAGTCAAATTTACAATTCTAATTACTTACAGTAAAATTTGAGAGACAATTTTACCTATCTTTGCCTGACAAACCATTAATGATTACATTTGACCCCTAAATATATGATAGCCCTACCCATGGCTTAAATTAAGATTCATCAAACTTTCCCTTAAAACATTTTTTACCATTTACATCTAACTACCAACAGTATCCACAATTTTGGTTTGAAGTTTGAGTTACAAATACATTGACAGAACAATAATTACTGCACTTGTCCTCTTTACACACTTGTAGTTTTGGTTTTGAAAAGTTAACTGCTTCCCTGGATGTAAGAAATAAAAATTAAAACAATATGTTGAAGTCGATACAAGGCTTATCTTTCACAACAATAGATAATATAACTTCACCTTAGAGTCGCCATTAAAATCTTCACCAAAGCCAGAGGAGGTCCCACGCGCCCACAACTGCTTCAAAGGTTTCGATATGACGGGTGACCTGAAAAACAACCAGAAACACAACAAATAAGACACTTTAACCACACAGAAATAAATATCTTCACTTTCGAATGATATACTTTACATTTAAAATCCATTTCTATGAAGCAAGTGCTGGGCTCATATTACACAAGTGTAATACTGCAACTCCAGTTCTCAATAATCACATTGAACGATGCTGATGCAGGAGGACGTTGTCTTGAAATTTCTCCACAAGTTTGAATGGCATGGAGCAGTCTTGGAGCCCTCCCTCCAGTCCCAAATAGCGTACCTGAAACCACATTAATCTATTAGTCTCAATGGCCACGTATTTAGTATCTACAAAGAAGCACCAATGCAAAAAGAGAGAGACATAGCCAAATTAAACTATGTTTATGCATTCAAAGCAAGAAAAACTAGACATAGAACACAAAGGTGTTGTGAAGACAACAACAAAAAATTGTAGGTGCAATTTTGATATAAACAAATCAAGTCAGGTTAAAAGGTCCGTGCGAAACAAAAACAAAGAGGCCAACAGGTGATAGGCCAAGTTTACTTATCGTAAACGAAATCGCAAGCCGTGACTAGATAAAATAAAATGATAGAGAAGATCGCAAACCACACTAAAACAGACGAGGTTAAATGAAAACAACACCACACAGATATGTCGTTATCGGCAAAGCGAGTGTAAGAGGATGCAGATAACGAAAGCAAATTCCAAGCGGAATAGACTTACACTCACAAAATGAAGAATCATGAGGCCCACAATGGCAAACTGGAAACAGAAAATCCTACATCCTGGCCTGAATTATACTGCTTGCCTTGCGCTTGTTTTCGCCAGCAGCAGAAAGTGGAGGTCTATTCAACAGGGTTCTGTGGTTGCTGCGAATACACACACCGCCTTCGATGGGTCGGAAGAATGTGATGTTGAATAAAGAGAAAGGAACTATTTGAAGTTTGTTTTCTTTGAACCGAAATCCGCATGTTATGATGGTATTGGTGTTTAGTTGTCCAAAAATGGCGTTACCGATTCTGTGAAGTGCTCTTCCAGTGCTTTAAGTATCAGAAGATTACTTTAATTTCAGCACTGTAACAACATGTAGGAAATGTAGCAATGCAGAAATGAATCTAAACCATTCATTTCTGAAGATGTTAGTCTGGTTATTTTGGAGTGAAGTGCTGTCGCGAAGGCAGAACCGTCTGTCTCCTAACCCTTAATGTAGTGTTGGTGAAACAAAACGAAACTCTGATTCAAGCTACGGAGGAGGACCAATCTAGCATCCGTTGATGTCTAAGCATTACTGTGAAGGAATCATAGATTGAAGGATTTATGAGAGGTTAGTGAATATATCTGGTTCCATCACTATTTTCCTTCGGGACAAAAATTATGTGACATTTCAAAACTCCCCTGGTTTATGGAGGAGGCCTAACTATTAAAGCCGATTCCCTGTCACAGTGTGCACATACAGTGGAAATGAAAACAACTAAACTGAAAGTGCATTCCTTAGAATTATATGCTATTAAAATAACATAAATAAGTATACTTTTAACTGTGGGTATTTGTTTTCTTACACTTATACTCATATAACGAACTATTCCTATTCTTACGATTTGTTTGTCATTTCACGAATAGTTTGTTTTTATGACAACGAGCTGTTTGTTTTCTCAGTTAACGAGTATTATTTGTCATTTTTAAATACGATACTATTCGTCATGATTTTTTTCGTTAAATGACGAAACCTTTTAACAGTGTAGAATGCATAGTGAAGCTGGAGTAATTTCTTCTCCTGGAAATAAAAGCGAATGGATTTAGAACCTAACCTTGCGTAACACACGGCATGACACACAACATACAAGTTTAGCACAGCGACATCTAAGTAGTGTCATTAAACCAGTATTCCACAAATAAATAACGAAAAAGGGATAAATAAAATTGAACTTTTATGACAAATCTTGCGAAGCTATCCATTAAATCTCGAAATGCCGACCACACATGGGCAGCCAAATCGATACGAACACCTTTATAACCTCTATGAATATTAGGCAGAGTCCAGATATTAACGCAAGACTTGACACTTCACGGCAAACATTTAATCTCCCATGCAATTTGGTATTAAATTGAACTCGGATGCAAAACCACCAAAGAATCGAAGAAATAATGTTTTAAAATTAAAAGTACATAACGTCAAGCATGCACAAGTCGTGACGTGATAAACACTTACGGACAAAGTGGTCGATAACAGCTTCCGAGAGGCCCCACTCCGAAAGAATGGTCTGTATGCTGCTCATGACTGACGACCGGGAAAAACAATCGCGTACCACAATGATGAGAAAAGTGTGCCATTGCGAATCTTTATACCACCACCAAACACTTCAAATTTCACTGTCAATACCTCACACGCCATCTACGAAGGCGTTAACATTCGGGAGTCGCTACGAACTTTTAAAAGGCGCCACACCCAACCCAAAATTGGCACCAAGTGCAAACCGTATCGGCAGCGGTTACCAAACCCCTGTTCTTGTAGCTGAAACACTTTGCTGCCGAAGTGTCAGCTGTCTCGGCAGAGTGAGTCAGCTGTGGCAGCAAATTTACGTTACTAGTCGGGAATAACCTATGAATAGCTATAGGAGTCAACAGGGCTCTGTTCCGTTAGAACCCCAAAGTGATCGCCGTAGCTGTAGAATTAGCTGTCACAGCTGATACTGTCTGCTGTCCGGCTACCAGCTGACGTATTAGCTGGCAGAACTTAAATGTAGCTCTGACAGCTAAATTATTTTTTTCCGTGCACATAAACATACACTCTTAATGTCGAAGGGAAATTAGTATCTCGCCCCACCAACCACAAAGAAACGAATTACGCATCTGGCTTCTAAATGTTTATTGAAATGTTAATAATCTCGCATCTAAATTGTTATTTGAAGTGTTTGTAATTTTGGTTGCAAAATATTAGCCCGTTGTGCCTGCACCCAGAAAAACGAAAAGTTGTCACAACCATAGAGTTATGGTTGAGAGCCTCCTAACCATGTGATGGTTCAGGTAACTGTATACTGTCGTCATAACTATATCAATCATGCAAAACTGGGGGGTTCTCATCGTTATCTCAACCATACGGTTTTCTTGGAACAAGTCCCAAAGAGGAATTTTGGTGGAAGGAACGTGGATTCCACGTAGATTTGTGACGTGGATTCAACGTCGAGTATCCACGTGATATCCACGTGGATTTGACTCCTTTATCCACGATATTTCGACGTGGAAATCACGTCGATTGAAAAACTTTTTTTTCCAACCTTGAGTGGAGTTGAACCTGGAACCTTTGAGTTTGTAGTCTTGTACGCTATCCATTACCCTACGGCGACGCTGCTGGAAGAGGAACTCCAGCTACCGATCCCTTTCTAAAGCACACGCACAGCACCCCAGCCAGCTCTATGGCTTATAGGGCGTTGTGCGTTTGTACGTTCAGAAGTATAGCCTTGAATTTAATTAATAATTGTACTTCCTTGACAAAATTTAAAAATTTGTTCGGTTATACAAAGCTTTGAACGCTATTTTTAACGTTGAACGCAATAGACGGTAAAGTGGATATCACGTGGATTCCACGTTATTTCCACGTTATTTCATGAAACGTGAAAAACTAAACAAACTGCATCTCTACGAGAAAACTGTACAATTATATACCATATTTAGCAATAACTACTAGCTTATCATAACTTTTTTTATGGTTTATATCTGATGCATAGTGGCGGAAAAAAGTGGAATCCACGTGTTATCCACCAATTCGAGTTCAAATGAACGAATGTCACAAGAGGGGAAATTATCCATCTCCCTTTAGTTATAAGTTATCGTTCTGCATTTAAAAGTGAACAAGAGAACAAAGCCAAGGGTGGTTGAAATACCGTGGATGTATCCACGTCCACGAGATTTCCACGAATCCACGTGGAATCAACGTTGAATCCACGTACCG
>NW_026267307.1:247355-251679 GCF_000697945.3 Frankliniella occidentalis | reverse complement strand
GGACTGTAACCATAACGTCTGGTTAATTCAGAACTTCAGAGAGACGAAGGCTGTGTTAGTGCTTGATCTTGGCATTCTCTTAACGTTGTGTATGGTTGAGAGAAGGGGTACACGGTCAGCCTGACCCCATCCCTGTCTCCACAACTGTATAAATCTAACAATATGGACATTGTTGATTCAGCTATATTTCATGGTTGTCCCTGCTCGCCCCTAAAACTTGGTTCTCACAACCATCGGACGGTTATGATAACTTTTCGTTTTTCTGGGTGTGCACAGCCAGTCCCACCCGCCCCGCCAGCTTCGCCCAGACAACCACGCGTGACATTTTATCATTGCCTTTGATTTCCTGATGTTTAAATAGTGGTTGTCTGTTCCGGAAGGTAACAGTTTTCCCCTTTGCTTTGTTACAAATTGCTTGTTGATTCAGGTGTTCCAGTTTTGATGAAGATTGCTGATGGACCTTTCAGTTTTTATAAAGATGGCTGATTAACGTTTCAGTTTTCATAATGATTGCCGATCGACGTTCCAGTTTGCGTAAACCGATTGACGTTGTTAAAGATGACCTGCGAAACACACTACCTGTTAGCTAGACCCACCAGCCAACCCAGCCCGACGTTTTATTCTTGGCTTTGATTTCCCGATTTTTAATTTTTACTGATTCCCGTGGTTATTTCCGTTTTGTTGGTGCCAGATTTCAAATCATCCGTCGACTGCCTTGTTACAGGCCAGCTGGCCAGTTTTTTTTCTAGGTCAAAACCTAAAACTCCTTTGCTTTTGGCTTCAGAGATAGGAAAGTAACACACAAGTACCGGGTGTCTGAGACTACCTGTTTATTCGCAATTTGAGATATTTTCCTGGGTAAGGGTAGACCATGAAAGAACTACAAGGACACCTCTCGGTGCCAATGTAAGCGATGCCATGTTCTGGAAATGTTACATTTTTGATAGGTTAAAAAAAAAAATTAATAGTCTTGAAAATAAAATGCTATCAATGCAAACGTTTAACCACTCGTTGAGGTAAACCCCTCCCATTTTGCTAGATTTTGAGCTTGAAATGAAAACGTTTAGTGGTTTGTACGATTTCTCCAGCACTGGTGGACCAAATTTGCCAACGGAGGGGTAATAAAAAGAAGCAAGGCCCGCTCTTCCGCCAAACCAAGTTGCCAGCTCCGCTTCGCTCCACTGACAGCTCGGTTCGGCAGGGAGCAGGCCTAGCTTTGCCTGCCGGCGGCGTTTGGGACAGGCCTTCGGCCCGTCCCATCTGATTTTTCATGGTGTAATATAGCTTCCATCGGATAACGGGCCTTCGGCCCTCTCAATCAAAACTCAACAAACGAAACATTCTTTTCATACGCTGAACATTTGTTTGCTGTGTGTGCCGCAGTTGGCAGAATACATGCAAGTTATGCCAAATCCCTTCTTAGTTATTAATGTTAGCTTATGGATCCAATAACACACCTATGAAAAGATATATAAGACTAGACCCAGAAGAAGTTAAATATACCTCCAGGCATACTCTGAAAGAAATCCCAACGTGTTTGCAATGATTTTGCTATAATTACTGATAAAAAGGAAGCAGCTTGTACAGAACAACATAACAACGAAATAAATTTTTGTTTTTGTTTTTTTCATGAGAGTGTACACATTTTATGAATGATGTGCCACCATAAAATAAGCCCAATCTTCTGCTTAGAAGAAAATTTTGAACCGACGGCATACTTCTCAGACAAAGATGTACTCCTTCAAAAAATGAAAAAGGTTCTGTTTTGGCCATTTCGGTAAGAAAAATTCCCTTTTGCAAGTAAACAGTGGAAGTCAAACGGACAAAATTTTAGTCCAAGGGGCCAAACGGATGATATTTTCGCCCACAGAGCTCTACCTTCACAGAAGACCATGAAAATAATATTTGTGTCCCACTTTTTGGGCCAGCCCCTATTTCTTTACCTTCTTTACCATCCGGTTAAGTTTTGACTAAAGCTGGATGACATATTAGTCACCAATGTACTCTCCGTCTCGTTCGAGGCAATTAACTGCGTTTCTGGACCGTCTTGCTGAAACTGGATCAGCACGATCAGGTAGGTGACGATGGTAGCGTTCATCTGAAAACAAAATTAGTGCAGACGCGTGAAATTGTCTATTTTATTCCACCCTTATGCTCTGCTCACTGAATCACACCTCTCAAACACGCTGCGACGCCGGTCCTCTGTCATTTCTGTCATTATCATTTCCTTATGGACTCGCTTATTAAAAATTTTAGGCAATCGTGTTATGGATCACACATCGTTCATAATACAGATGAAATTGTCCGTATTACAAACAATTTGATCCATATGACAGACATGCCTTTCTTACTTTATTTCCCTTCCCTAACGGACAAGGGCATGTCTGTCATACTATTCGAATTGTCTGTAAAACGGACAATTCTATCCATATTATGGACGATTTGTGAATCACAATTCGTTTGCACAAAATCCACCGTAACATACGGACAGCACATCCATAAGGAAATGAGACCCCGTGATAAAATGGTCCTGTGCACAACACGTGCGAACCGCGTGCACAACGCGTGTACAACGCGTGCAAACAGCGTGCACATTTTGTGCACAACACGTGCACAACGCGAGCACAACACGTGCACAAACATTCTGTGCACAATTAGCTTGTGCACAAGATCCGGTTGCCCTGCAGCGGGACCGGCGGCAGGTGCAGGTATGTGTATGTGCGCATAAGGCGCACATATCCATTGGCCATAGTCCTGGCTACGGTTTCAATTTTTTCTGATTTTTCTTTATTTTTTCCCGATTTTTCTGAATTTTTTCGATTTTTTCCCGACGATTTTGGAGAGAATTGGCGAAAATCGGCCAGAATCGAGCAAAATCCAGCAAAACCGGCCATAATCAGGATCTCATGAATGATTGTGCACGTGTTGTGCACGCGTTCTGCACGGGTTGTGCACAGGACCGTGTTATCACAGGAGTGAAGTAGGCCACCCTGCACACGCCGATTTGGCGGGCGAATGCACCTTAGATCCGACGGCTTCCTCTCGGTTACTTTGGCGCTAAATCCGTTTCCTAGCTCAGTGAATGTGGCCTGCGTCTGCTATCGAAGGCGAGCCGCGAGCGCCCTGTGCTTGTGTCGATATCAGCCGATTGACAGTGGATCCGCACGAAACCATTGAAATGGCCGCGGTGACTTCGACTGTTCGCAAATGACCTGTCGAAGCGAGCCGAACGGGCTTACACACGAAACCCTTATACATTTTGTTGTGCATTAACTTGCAGGATTTCATGCAGCCATGAGTATGCACAAATTTTTATGCATAGTTGTGTACAAAATGTGCATGATTATGCACAAACTGTACATAGTTATTCATAAAATTGTGCATAATGTTATGGCTGCACGAAATCCTGCAAGTCTTAACAAAGTGCATAAGGATTTAGTATGTACAGAGGAATGGAGTAGCTGGTTTTCTGTTTTGTGCCAGCCGCCAGCCAACCGCCTATTCTTGCCATAGTAGCTCGCTGCGAGCCGCGCGTTTGAGAGGCCTGCACTAAGCCCTTACGTACATTCTGTTGTGCAAGACTTGAAAAGTTTTAAGAAGCTATACTTGTGTACAACCATGTATGTCCACTCTATGCACAAATCTGTGACAAGTCGAGGGGGCCACCACTCGCGTGATCCTGTGTACAAATGGAAGTGTACTCCTGTAATCCTTACTTATTCTGCGCAATACATTGCCAATTTTTTTTATCACTAAATTTTAGTGATTTTATTGAATAAAGAGACAATAATTCAACAAAATTCATTTGTTATTCCTTACAATTCGCGTCCGGCTACAGGAGCAATGGTGTTTACTCGACGTAGCGTCGCTGTTTGTTTTATTTCGACATCAAATACTAAGTGACAATGCCTCTAGTGAGCATTTCAGACGTCACAGACGCGATAAATGGTGGCACACGGTGTTTAATTGAGGGCGAGCGCCTTTTAAGGTGCCCCCACACTGAACGTGTCCGCCCATGTCCGCCCCTGTCCGCTCGGTCAGATGTCCGCAACCGTGGACTTGCACTTTGTAGAACATCCAGGATACCACATATGTTCGGTTTCCTGGACCTTTCTGCCAAGGGCAAGTCCATAGTTGCGGACATCTGACCGACCGAACAGGAGCGGACAATGGGCGGACACGTTCAGTGTGGGGGCACCTGAAGATGGCAAAATGCTGATCTCAGTCAGCAGCCTTGGGATGTCGGACGACCAAGTCCCCAAAGTCTGGGCATTGTGCCTTCAATCGTCGGTTTTGAAAGGTGCCCCACGGGTGATTCTCAGAA
>NW_026267307.1:246764-247305 GCF_000697945.3 Frankliniella occidentalis | reverse complement strand
AATTGATATAAATAAGAATTTCTTTAGAATGTTCAAATGTGTCCACTGCTTTTAAGCTAAAAAACTTAAGTTCAAGCGTTCAATTTCAATTAAAATGAAAGTAAGGTTTTGGACGAGACAAGAATCGAAAAACTTTGTTATCTATTTATCAGGAGGGACAGGCCAAAGGCAAAGTATTGCAGCATGTTTAAAAAGATGAGTAGAGGTGGAAATCAAAGCTAATAGTAGTTCAAAGGTTTTGATGATGGTATAGTTGAATAGAGACAGAAGTTAGTGAATGTAACAGTTTAATATGTCAGACAGATCATTTTTCAGTAAATGGGTGGAAACAACAAAATTCAAACAAAAATAAAGCAAAAAAAATAAATTGCTGTGGGGCAAAATTTAACATGGGCTCAAAATCATAGAGAATAACTTAAATAGTTATAGTTTTCAGTCTTGAGTCTTAAAAAGTTTTTAATTTTTTTTAACAAACAGCAGGGCAACCAGGGGACGTTAAGTTGCATAAAAGCTTAATCTTTTAAAGGCCGTCTTTCCACTT
>NW_026267307.1:240170-243973 GCF_000697945.3 Frankliniella occidentalis | reverse complement strand
AACACGTGCACAACGCGAGCACAACACGTGCACAAACATTCTGTGCACAATTAGCTTGTGCACAAGATCCGGTTGCCCTGCAGCGGGACCGGCGGCAGGTGCAGGTATGTGTATGTGCGCATAAGGCGCACATATCCATTGGCCATAGTCCTGGCTACGGTTTCAATTTTTTCTGATTTTTCTTTATTTTTTCCCGATTTTTCTGAATTTTTTCGATTTTTTCCCGACGATTTTGGAGAGAATTGGCGAAAATCGGCCAGAATCGAGCAAAATCCAGCAAAACCGGCCATAATCAGGATCTCATGAATGATTGTGCACGTGTTGTGCACGCGTTCTGCACGGGTTGTGCACAGGACCGTGTTATCACAGGAGTGAAGTAGGCCACCCTGCACACGCCGATTTGGCGGGCGAATGCACCTTAGATCCGACGGCTTCCTCTCGGTTACTTTGGCGCTAAATCCGTTTCCTAGCTCAGTGAATGTGGCCTGCGTCTGCTATCGAAGGCGAGCCGCGAGCGCCCTGTGCTTGTGTCGATATCAGCCGATTGACAGTGGATCCGCACGAAACCATTGAAATGGCCGCGGTGACTTCGACTGTTCGCAAATGACCTGTCGAAGCGAGCCGAACGGGCTTACACACGAAACCCTTATACATTTTGTTGTGCATTAACTTGCAGGATTTCATGCAGCCATGAGTATGCACAAATTTTTATGCATAGTTGTGTACAAAATGTGCATGATTATGCACAAACTGTACATAGTTATTCATAAAATTGTGCATAATGTTATGGCTGCACGAAATCCTGCAAGTCTTAACAAAGTGCATAAGGATTTAGTATGTACAGAGGAATGGAGTAGCTGGTTTTCTGTTTTGTGCCAGCCGCCAGCCAACCGCCTATTCTTGCCATAGTAGCTCGCTGCGAGCCGCGCGTTTGAGAGGCCTGCACTAAGCCCTTACGTACATTCTGTTGTGCAAGACTTGAAAAGTTTTAAGAAGCTATACTTGTGTACAACCATGTATGTCCACTCTATGCACAAATCTGTGACAAGTTGAGGGGGCCACCACTCGCGTGATCCTGTGTACAAATGGAAGTGTACTCCTGTAATCCTTACTTATTCTGCGCAATACATTGCCAATTTTTTTTATCACTAAATTTTAGTGATTTTATTGAATAAAGAGACAATAATTCAACAAAATTCATTTGTTATTCCTTACAATTCGCGTCCGGCTACAGGAGCAATGGTGTTTACTCGACGTAGCGTCGCTGTTTGTTTTATTTCGACATCAAATACTAAGTGACAATGCCTCTAGTGAGCATTTCAGACGTCACAGACGCGATAAATGGTGGCACACGGTGTTTAATTGAGGGCGAGCGCCTTTTAAGGTGCCCCCACACTGAACGTGTCCGCCCATGTCCGCCCCTGTCCGCTCGGTCAGATGTCCGCAACCGTGGACTTGCACTTTGTAGAACATCCAGGATACCACATATGTTCGGTTTCCTGGACCTTTCTGCCAAGGGCAAGTCCATAGTTGCGGACATCTGACCGACCGAACAGGAGCGGACAATGGGCGGACACGTTCAGTGTGGGGGCACCTTAAGATGGCAAAATGCTGATCTCAGTCAGCAGCCTTGGGATGTCGGACGACCAAGTCCCCAAAGTCTGGGCATTGTGCCTTCAATCGTCGGTTTTGAAAGGTGCCCCACGGGTGATTCTCAGAAAACGGGCCATTTAGCATCCGCGGCCCCACACAACTATGTGATATGGTTTTATTGAAAAGGTTCTATACCATCTACGATACCCGAAAACACTAACATTACCTGGTGCAACACTAAAAACCTAAAAATACTGCAACAGTAGGTGACTAGAGTAGTTTAAATGGTCAAAATGTGAACTCCAGAACGTTCCTATTGTCTGAGTTCATGCGGACTTTGCCAGATTCCGGACAATTTTAAGGGGATAGTCACCTAAGGCACATTGCATTTCTGGAGTGACATATCCAGGGAACGCAAGGAATGAATTTCGATATGGAAATATTTTTCCATACTTCGTCAGGTGACGACCAAAGTCGTTCTCACTAACTTTTCCAAAAAACAACGGAGTTCACAATGTTTGATGTTTGCAGTAACGTCAAACTGAGCAGAGGTAGAGAAACAATTGTACGCCCACAGTACTACTCTGTGGGGACTGTTAATGTTCCCCGAAGCAATCGGCAGAGCTCCTACTACGTCATCGTGAAAAACTGTCTTAAAATTCAAAAGTTAATTAGCTTGTACGCTTTTGCAGTGTGAATACCGTGTCGCCTCCACACAGGCACGATTGCGTCATATCAAATCCCCCTTTCGATGAAAAGGAAGGTTTTGATGTGCTGCTTCTTTTGTGGCTAAGCCGGTCGTTGCGTCTGCAACGCCGGATTAGTAATGCTAGAATTAGTACCTTCTGACTTGTGAGCTCCGTATCCCCTTTTAAGGTCTGACCTTTGTTTAATAACTTTTAAGTACAGGTAACGCGTTGGAATGACCTAATGAGGAAATATGTAGTAAGGGGTTAATTTAGAACTGTATATTATGAGGTTGGCCATCTGTGGAGCAGTGTCGGGGCGAAAAGCAAGTTATTTATTGCACTGAGTCATACTAAAACGCAGAAAATGGGGATGACTGGATGTAAAATATAAGTACCACACACTAGTGGAGCAAACAGCAGACCAATTAAAAGGTGAGGGAAGCAATATTTGAGTTTCATCATTGCTTGAACGTGACTACAATATAGTCTTTTAACGTTGTACTAGAGGTACGTGATTTGAACTATCGCCACTTTACACATATCTTATTTGAAGGTAAATAAAACGATTGTAACCAAAAAACCTAGCAAATTCGAAAAAAAAAATAAAAAATTAGGAACTTCCAAATGGCCCGTGTTCTGAGAATCACCCGGTGGTTAAAGA
Source organism: Frankliniella occidentalis (assembly GCF_000697945.3). Taxonomy (NCBI): domain Eukaryota; kingdom Metazoa; phylum Arthropoda; class Insecta; order Thysanoptera; family Thripidae; genus Frankliniella; species Frankliniella occidentalis. Next base: position 241,030 of record NW_026267307.1, on the reverse strand, counting down.
GATGGTAGTGCTAGAAGACTAGGAAACTGAAGAGGAAACTGCAAAAGGTGGAAGAGCCCACCACTGTACATGAAATCAAGTGTCTAGTGATGGGGAAAACCAAAACTGTTGCTACTTTGCCCAAATTTGCTGAATGTTGTGATAAAAACTGTTCACTTAAAAAGAAGCATAAATATTATGGTCAAGTTCGATTGGCTATGTTTTTGACAGGCTTAAAAGAGCGTGACTTTATTTTATATGCAAGTGTATGACACATATGTCTCCGAGACAATTCCATATGATGATGCCTTTGTTTATTTAGATGTTAAAACCTCTAGTTAGTAGCCGGGCAGCTTAGAGCGGGGGCGCGGCAATACTGTACATACATTTTGATTCATATTACAGACATGCCTTCACCTGTAATTTATAGACCTCTCGTCGACACCGTGCGGATAATTCTCCGTAAGCGAGTCCTGCAGGAAATGAGAGTGCACTGAGAAGTGCGAAAGACGTCTTTTCGCTCACGGTAAATGTGACTGCTTTCGCACTTGTCAAGTGCGATTTCGCACCGTATTTGCCTCGGAAAATGGAAGTGCTCTTATAGAACCGTTTAGTACCGAAAGTAGTCCGAAGATCGGGCAGTCCGAATGTCGCCCGCGGTACAGTCCGAAACCACATCCCGGATTTGCCGAAATTAGTACCAAAAAGGGGTAAAATCAGCAAGATTCCGGTACAGTCCGAAGCACGCTGCCCGGGCGCCTTTCGGACTAGTCCGTGCTCCGGACTGCCCGAAATATGTCCGTTAGAGAAGCACAAAAAAACGTTAACACTGCGTGTTAACACATAGACGATCCAAATTTTTTAAAAAATGTAGTAAAAAT